>NC_056728.1:1462933119-1462973119 GCF_019279795.1 Protopterus annectens
GAAGGTAGTCCACACAGCCTATCTGGACCTTGCAAAGGCATTTGACACAATACCCCACTCGGGCATCATAGATAAGCTATCCAGCTTAAATATAAACCCCTATGTCACAAGATGGGTCGCAAACTGGCTCAAAGACAGAACCCACAGAGTGAGAGTTGCTGGAGCCTTGTCAGACTCGAAACCGGTCACAAGTGGCGTCCCACAGGGTTCTGTCCTGGGACCACTCTTGTTCGGTATATACTTTTCCGAGGTACAGGCAAACATGGGAGGACTATGGCTCACCAAGTTCGCAGACGACTGCAAACTGGGTGCCATAATCAACTCTCCAGCTGATACAAACATCCTTCAAAAAGGTCTCACAGAGACAGATAACTGGTGCCAGCGCCATGGTTTAAAGCTAAATGCCAAAAAATGTATAGTCATACCCTTTGGCAAAACAATGTGCACACAAATTACCACATAGGCGAAACCCATTAAGTACAGAGAAAGTTATTAGGGACCTGGGGACCCAAGTTGATAGCAATCTCTCCTTTGAAAACCACATTGCCAAAGTAGTTAGAAAGACCTTCTACATAGCCCACCTCATCACAAAGGGTTTCACATCTAGATCAAGAGAGGTAATCGTGCCCCTTTATTCATCTCTCATCAGGCCCATCATAGAATACAATGCCCCTTTTGGGATGTACCTTACCTGACACCTGCAGCAATTAGAAAGACCCCAAAAGTATCTCACCAAGAGGATCAAGGGTCTCAAACAGATGCCATATGCTGCTCAGTTAAAAAAACTCCAGCTCTACTCAGTTGCATACCACCTACTTTGAGGCGATCTATACCTGACATACAAAGCTATGTCAAATCCAGAATTAATGGACATGCTCCACCTCAGTAAATCTAAATCCCTTAGAGCCACACGCTCGAGGGACTTGAACCTCAGCACAGAAATAAATAGAACTTGCTGGAGGGACAGGTTCATAACCCAGAGGCTCCCTTCGCTCTGGAATAGAATTCCAGTTCATGTGAGGCAGAGCACCTCACTGAATCTCTTCAAGAAGAATCTCGATAGGTGGATGGGGGATCGTAGGTTTGTCCCAGGGATTACTCCCATGTCACTATTAGACAGAGGCACAGTAAACTAAACCTTAAAAAGGGCACAGTATACTCAAATCAAGGGGTGGCGTAAGCCATACAGAATCGGGCTAGGCTTATAATTGCCCCAGGGCAGATAGCCTAGAATGAACCTATCAACCTATCAACCTATATATATATATATATATATATACATATATATATATATATATATATATATATATATATATATATATACTTAAAACATATGGAGTTCCACTACCTCTTATGTTTCAAGCAAGAGCCCATGGCTGCCTAATGCAGGGGTTTAACTCGTACGCACACAAGTAGAATTTTTTTCTCTACCCTGTAGTTTCTCTCGTTCATGCATGGGCTCCTTATGTGCATGTGTACACACCAGCTTTGACATAGTTCTCAAAACACTGGGCTTACTTTTTTTCTCTCCTCATTCATTGAATTGAACTGCCTGACCAGTTGAATCTGACAAGTCATTATATCAACCAAATGACTTTCAAGTCAGTGAACAGAAAACCACCCTGTGACGACCGTGCCCTGGCCCAGCAATCAAGGAGACTCAGTCCTCACCACTAACACCAGGGAGGTCATCTCCTAGAAGAGGAAAGGATAAGTAGTACACACAGTAAAGTACAATTTCCCTTAAGTGCACACAGAAATCACAGTCAGTCTAGGGCTCGCTGCTCCCTTGCTCACCAGGTCCACAATATGACTCCCCAGTGGCACAGATATAGGGTCCAGGTCTCAGCCTAACTGGGCAAGCTAGGACCTCCAGTACCCTCTCTGTCCAACCAGCACTTCGTGTCCCTGCCCAATTAGCTAACACAACACACACACACTTTGAGATAAGTATTTATACAACTTCACAGACACTCCTGGGAAAGGCTGCCACAGATTCTCCAGGTGTGACCCTTTACCAAGACTAATCAGTAGTAATTACTGCCACAACCCAATTAATAATATCAGCTAGTAAAAGGCCCTTAAAAGGGTGTCTAATTATTACTGTCCAATATTAATATCCAATCATAATGTGACTATACAGTCTAAGGCTTATCAGAGTGGCCTATTACAATAAACTCTATATAAATATGAATGTACTCTAGAGCTTATCTCTACACAAAGCAGCCACAGGTAGAAGGTTTTAAAAATATTTAATAATAAATAATTAAAACACAAGACAAATCTACTACACCACAGAGATATCTAAAAGTTTACAGATCACACAGAAACTTAAAATAATACAGTAGGACAGGTCTGGTTTCAAAGAAAAATACCTAATTAATCTTTACTAGCTTTAACTATTCTTACAAGATATCACAGTGCTAAAAACTTACATGTGAGCATAAGCAGAGTGCTGATAAGTTAGATGTCCAAGATCAAAATGCTCTAGGTCTCTTGTGAGAAATAGTGTTTAAATATTACTAACAAACATGTCTCTAAGGCCCTCCCAAAATTACATCATTTTTGACACTTAGGTTTTCCCAGTATTCATATTGCATCATCTTAACACCTGGTCTGAGTTCTCAGGCCACAAACTGCATTATTTAGCAATCTAACACCTGCACAGAAATGTACAACAATCAAAGACATTTCACATGTATATACAAACAGAAACTAAAGCAATAAAGCACCTTCCATATCTAAATTCTAGACATAAACTTTAGCCTAAAACAATGGGCATGAAATCTTCATCCAGCCGCCCTTGGGCTGAATTCTAACATGAAAGATACAACATGCTTCACTGGGCCACTAGAGTGCAATGTTGTCACATATTTTGCATTTCCACATTTCACTGTGTTTTCCTACATTTAAAAACACAAGCCTGTATTTTACATTTATTTATACAGTTGATAGAATTATATATCAAATTCTATTTGACTAGGCTGGCAGCCTTCGCCCATCTCTCCCCAGTCATCACACACCCCATAGAGTTAGATGTCCTTTAAATATGACTTTAGTAATAATTGTTTGGCATTTTTGTCTTCAAATCTGTAAAGGAGTTCTTCAAACAACTGTACCCCCAGATTAAAGTTTTGAGCTCATCATATGATTTAAATCACCAAATGAGAAAAAAATGAAACTAGGAATACTGAGAATTGTAGATGAAGGACACACACACACACACACACACACACACACACACACACACACACACACACACACACACACACACACACTATATCTATATCTATAGGGGCAATACATGTAGAGTTTGAATTATTACTCACCCCCTCTGAGGCCTTCATTGATAGATTTTCACTGATTGCCTCTCTGGCCTTGCTGGTTTCTTTGCATTCCTCCTGGTTTACACCCCATGTGCTATCCCCCTCCCCCAATACTAAGTCTATATTAGAATCCTGCCGACCATGGAGCCATCTTTAAATTACTAGTCTCCCACCAGGACACAAGTGCTCTTCAGCAATTTAATTCTGCTTGCTGGTAAGCCATTAGACCTCAGGAATTTTTTTTAAAGTGTTCAGATTTGTAAAGTAACACTTACTTTTTGCTGCCCATTACTCTTGTCTTGGTGGGCTCTGCCCCACTTCGTTCACCCTCGCTAACACTCGGGCTCTCTCCGCCCCCCCTGCCCTGCCCCCAGTTACCTCCTGCCCCCACTATCTCTACATTTATAGTAATCACAACCACACCTACAGCTCATCCTCACATCACCCCCACCAATCACAGCTCCTCAAGTCAGATCACATTACACCACACCCACTTGCTCCACCACAAAATACTCCCAACCACTCTCATTCCCACTAGGCATTATTACATCACCCCACACTACTTAGCCATCCACATATAGTGCAACCCTATAATTCTTATCCACACCTCCACCTAGAACCAACTTAAACTTTATAACCATGACTATCACACAACTAAGTCTAGTCTGTCTTCTCATAATTCTTTATAACTCCACATGTTATCACTCTAGCAATATCCCTTAACTTAGCAGCACAACACTATATTATGCACTCTCATATACAGACACTGCACATTAAAGTAATATCTGCCCACAATTGTTCAAGAACTACATAACAGACCAATTCAGAACTAAACACATATGCTCTCATTCCTTCTCCAAAAAAACCACAATACTTTCTCATACTCATCAGCAAACTCCAACATCTGTATCACCATTTTAACACCAGGCTCACCATAAGTGGGGCCATCTACTCTAACCCAGGCCCAAATCCATCCTGTCCAACACAAACTACTCCAACACAATTGTCAGAACATAATACCCCCACTATCTTCATTCCTGGGCAAATCAACAACAGCAAAAAAAAACAAACATATTTTAATGTTAAATATTAATATTAGAAGTATCAAAACTAAAATAGCTCAACTCCAGGCCACAGTAGCACACTACTCCCCAGACATAGTTGCTTTAACAGAAACCTGGCCAAATAAAAACATAGCTAACTCAGAAGTTCTCCCTACAGGCTACAATTTCATTAGACACGACAGACCACTTCGTAAAGGGGGTGGAACTGCCTTACTGTATAAGTCCAACTTAACTTTACATCAAATACCAAACTCCTACCCCTCCCCAATAATTGGGCCATACTTATCTCACAACTTCAACTTCACCCTAAAAAGGTCATCATCACAATTGCAATCTATATTCCACCTGGTAATACACCTGCTAGCCTTGAAGACATCTTATCCTGGTGTTCTTCCACATACTCACAAGAAACCCTTATTCTGGGGGATTTCAACCTAGATTGGTTCACCTGTATATCAGAACCACCAAGTAATCTAATAAATCTCCATGGCTACCAGCAGCTAGTCCAAATTCTAACTAGATGTGATAAAAAATCTAAAAGGGAATCCATCCTTGACTGGGTCCTAACTAACAACCCCACATTGTATCCCTACTCAGGCAGTCTACCAGACACCTTAAGTGACCACAACATAATATGCCTTATACGCAGTAGAACAAACATATGCAAAACCACTAACTATAAATCCACTAGAAACACAAAAAAATTCTTTCCTGAGGTCCTCAATACTTTACTCTATAACTGTGACTGGACCCCCTTAAAAACCCTCCCACTTGACCAGGCTGTAGCATATTTCAACAAAACATTTCTACAACACCTAGACACTGTCACTCCATTCCGCAAAATCAAGGTTAGAACCTCTACAAACCCCTGGCTCAGTAAAGAAACCAAACAAATCCTCAAGTCCAGAGACACTGCCTGACTTTACTATAAAAAAAAAAAAAACAAAGAAACACAAAGCCTAGCTAAGTACCAAGAACTGCAGAACCGTGCAAAAAAAATGCATTAGGCTGGAAAAAAAATCCTATTACACGACATTACAAACTAAATACCAACACCCCCCCCCCCAAATTTTGGAAAAATGGAAACCAGCTACTAAAACCCACCTAAAAGGCTACCCCCAAACCAATCACCCCTGACACTAAAGTTCCCATTGAAACACAAGTCAACTCCCACTTTGTGAAGTCCATTCTATCCTTAGCATCACAGGACAGTTCCAACCTCACTATCCCTACCAACACAAAATAACACTAATACAAGCTTTACCCTCAAAACAGTTTCCACCACTTCAATTAAAAGCATGCTCTGCAAACTAAAAACCTCATCAACAGCAGTCGACCTACTCTCCACCTATTTCTTGAAACTCACAGCAGATGCTATTGCTATCCCAATCTCCACTCTCATAAACAGATCAGTTGTTGAAAACTATGTACCCAAACTGTGGAAAATATCCAATGTTACACCCATACATAAAGGCAGGATCTTCACTGAACTTAATAACTACAGCCCATTGCTATACTCTCCCCACTGGCCAAAATCCTAAAAAAAATGCATCCATACCCAGGTAATAAAATATTTCCTAGACAGCAACATCCTGTCACCTACTCAATATGGTTTCAGACCTGCCCATAGTACCAGTAGAGCCCTCCTCTGCTTCACAAACACAGTAAACCATCTCAAAAATGAAGGCCTGCAGGTGTCAACTCTTTTTTTGGATATGTCCAAAGCATTTGACACAGTTTTGCACCAAATCCTGTTAAACAAACTAAACCAATATCACCTATCAAATTCCACTCTTATCTAGTTCCAAAGCTACTTAACTGACAGGTACCAAGTTGTGAAATGTGAAAATTCTCTCTCTCCCCTCAGCTGCCCATAACTAGAGGAGTCCCACAGGGTTCTATCTTAGGACCACTATTATTCACAATCTTCACAAATGACCTCCATACCTCCACACAGCATGCGTCTATCATTCAGTATGCAGATGATACTACCTTAATCTGTGCTGCACAAAACATTCCAACCCTGCTGCAAACAACTTAACTAGCATTCTCTGACGTTGAAAACTACCTTACCAAAGCCCAACTTATCCTAAAACTCAGCTTATGATTATAACCAGTTCTAACAAAAACACTAATAACAGTCAATTCACTATCTACTCCACAAATGCTACTCGAATCACTCCAGTGGCACAGGCTAAGCTACTGGGAATAATCATAGACTCCCACCTAAATTTTGATCATCACCTCAACCTAACTATTAAAAAAGTACATGCCAAACTGGGATCACTCTACTGTATCAAACCATTTCTTACCAACAACACAAGATCACCCACTGCTCGCTCCCAACTTCTATCCACCCTACTCTATGCAGCTCCCATTCTGACTAATCTCAACAAAACTGAACTAAGCAAAATGGAAGCCTGCTATAACAGAATTGCCCACTTTGCCGCAAATCGCTCATATAGAACTCATCACTGTACTGCTTTGAGACAGCTCCACTGGCTTGAACTACCCAATCTCCTAAGCTACAGTCAGCTCTGCCTCTTTTATTCTATTTATTACCTCCCCAATAAGTGTCCTGCCCTCAAAAACCTAATACAACATCACTCAGCCAAAAGACCTCTTAGATCATCAAGCAAACTACTACTAGAAGTCACCAACAGCTACAATAGCTTTGGAGATGCACTATATAGTAGTTCAGTGGCTAAAAAATGGAACTCTCTCCCCACTAGCATACAAAACACATCGTCCAAAGCCTCCTTTAAAAACCTCATTAGGCAACATCTCAAGCAAAGTTGGCAGTGTCATGACTGCTCCCCAGGCTAGTGAAAGCGGATAAGGTACACATACTAAACCTAGAGTACTTGATAATAGTTTTCACTCTTACTCACAAACACTGGTTAATGTACAATGTATGTACTGTACCTGTGTACTATGTATGTATTCTACCTATGTTCCAAACTTCAGCTGTATACCACAAATCTATTAATTACCTTTATTTTTAAATTATTTTCTTGTTTGTTCTCTCCACTGTAACTGTTGATGTGCTGCATACCACTGTAAAAACATGTATATTGTAATTTGTGTGTATACTGATCATGTCTAAATATCTAAATGAATCTGTAATTTTTCTAAATGGAGCTTTTCTCCCTGGGCGTCTGCTGAAAAAGGGCATTTTTAGCTCAGTCAGACACCCCCGGTTAAAAATGCAAAATAAATAATAAATAAATAATAAATAAAATATGCATGTTTGTGTGTGTGTGTGTGTGTGTGTGTGTGTGTGTGTGTGTGTGTGTGTGTGTGTGTGTGTGTGTGTGTGCGCGTGTGTGTGTAAGTTTAACATCGCACATTTAAAAGCATTGTAAGTAAACAGATTTGCAGTGTAGATGGTAATCATTCGAAATGTCAGAACCTGCTAGATTGAGTCCCAAAATACGGAGACTGAATGGCTGAAAAAATGGGCTTACATATATTGTCTGACAAGGCCATTTCCTGCAATATTCCCTTCATAGCTGGCCTTAGGCATAGGTCATCTAGGCAGCCACCTAGGGGCAATTTTCCAGTATTTATTTGTTTATTTTTTTGTAGTAAAGAAATGTTTCCTTTAAAATGTGTTGAATGAATACAGAAAAAAACTGAAGGGTAAGATAAACTGTGAGAAGAAGGAAGAAAAAGTAATGTGGATGGTGTACGTAGACCAGGATGGGGGCACCGGGTGGTGTTTGGGGGGCACTGTGGAGCCCTTTTGCCTAGGGCACCAGTTGACCAAAGGCCAGACCTGATTTTCTGTCCTCCGAGGTATGGCAATGACAAAGTGGATATAAATAAGTTCAGGGTGTGTGGAGGGCTTGCCCCTGCAAAAAAGAAGTTTAAGGGAGAAAAGCCATTTTCAGGATTTGCCCTTTTCCTACAGTTTCAGTCTGATTCTTTTCTCTATGTGTCAGCACTGGGCATTTTGAGTGCCAGCATTACAAGAAGGAGCTGTGTATGTACATTAATAAACAGGTAAAAAGTAAAATCAAGAACTTTAATGAGCCCTAAAGCAAAACAAATCAAATAAATGAGTAAATAAATAATTTCATGCAATGGTTGGCTTATTTATAAACCAAGAAAATGTTTGTTAATACTGCTTGTTAAAAACTGCCAAGGCTGTCTAATTAATCTAAGTTGCAATGTATGTTTTACAATCAACTGCTCATTCAGAAAAGGGAGATGACCTGCATCTTATCTTATCTGGCTCTCTCTTTTATGTTTCTCGAACATGCTGTTTGCATCACTACCCCTAGAAGCAAGCTTTACCCTATGAAAAGTATAAAGTAAAAAGAAAATATATGACTATTGCAAGTGGCGTGATTGCTAGGGAGCATTTTTTTATGTATAGCATACATAAACTCATAAGTGCACTGTGGCACTTTAAGAAATTAACCATTGAAGTTAAGCATGTTGCAATGTAAACTACATTATGTGAGTACTAGGTAAACCTTTCATGCAACTCAAGTCGATTTTTCTAAGATGCAATGATGAGCCAATATTTATAAACCTACAATAGCAATATGATCTACAAGTAAAATTACTGGCCTTTTTCTTGATAATACTAGACAACTTCAGGGAAGAATCAGTCTTCATCTTCATATAGTTTTTAAGTTCATACTTCCCTTGTTCACAAAGCTCTAACTACTGCCAGGTTTGTTTATCAGCTCTGCATTACCTGTTATGATCTTCTAGTCTCCTTGGCTATCTTTTTAATGCCCAGAGCATCAGCACTGAAACCTACCCCCTATAATTACTTTGAAACAATTCATCTCAGTCCCATCAAAAGAACATAATGCCTCTGATAACATACCGGCTTACCTGATTATCAGTAATAATAATATAATAATAATAATAATAATAATAATAATAATTATTATTATTATTATTATTATTATTATTATAATTATAATAATAATAAGAAGTAGTAATAGTATGGCCTATTTGAACCCTTATGTAGCCTCATTGATCTAAGCCTCTCCACCAACTACATTACCAAACCCTGGAAAACAGCCATCATAATGCTAGTAGTCAAACCATGGACCCTGGTAGCTATAAACCTATCATCTCAACTAGCCACATATGTAAGGAATGTATTACCATTTTTATCAGGGCATTGAAATCTCTTAACCCTGGTCCCATATCAGTTTGGCTTTGTTAATCTTGCTAATTTGTTTGAAAGAGGTTACCAAAACAGTAGATGGTAGCTGTGCACTGCATACAGCATATCTGGACCTGGCCAATATCTTTGACACTATTCCCTCCGTAGACATTATTGAGACATGAATATGAATGCAAATTCATATGCTGTAGAGTGAATAGCTAACTTGTTCTCTGATATAATCCATGGGGTTATAATACCTGTTGTCCATTCTGCAAACAGAAAATTTGCAAGTGGTGGACTCTAGGGACCAGTGCTGGGTCCTTTCCCATTTCACATCTATTTCTCAAACTTTCAGGCCAACACTTCTTGCCTATGGTGGTCTAAGTTTAGAGTTGACTGTAAAGTGAGTGCTATTATTCATTCCAACACTGATTCTAAATTGCTCTAACATGAGTTATACTATGTTAACAACTGGTGCAAGAGGAATGATCTCAGACTAAATGTGGAATAGTGTAGTAGGGCACATTTTGATAAACAAAGTATCCCCACATTTTACCATATAATTCCCCCCCAATTAGACACTGTCATAAGGGATCAAGGCAATCTTGGTGAAAATTCCTTATCTTCTTACCATCATTTCTCCATAGAAGCAGGAGTAAAAGCCTTTTAACAGGCACTGAGAAGGAAGGTGGAAGCATGCACATTGTAGCTATATCTATCTATCTAAAAAATATATGTAAATATAAATGAATACACACACACACACACACACACACACACACACACACACACAGATATTTAGTTTTTTTATTATTTATTTATTTTACATTTGTTAACCAGGATAGTCTGACTGGATACATGTTCATTTTCAGCGGAGGCCCGGGGAGAAAAGCTCCACATTGCAAATAATTGACACTTAAGCATATGGTTACATAGAAATCTAAACTTTTAAAAAATCGCTAACAATTTATAGTCAAGGTTCCATCTAAATGAAGCAAACATTGTGGGTTTATGGTATACATATACCAAAATAACATTATACATCTTTGAAGTGTGCAAAAAGAAAGAAACGTATTTCAAGGTTGAATGTAAGGATGATAGTTAAGATAAAAGGTGGTTAGCTAAGAAGGAAAGTTATTGTGAATAGAATGTAGAGGGGAAGAAGAGCATTGGCTCAGAATGGGTAGTAAACAAGTTATCTTCCTGATAATAGAATTCTAAAGTTTGTAGAGAAGTGAATGTTGTCTGGGTGGGGAATGGTTATTATAGCAATAACCCACGCCTGGGTGTGGGTAATGCTGGATTTACCCACGGTTGGCATGGTTTGGTCCCGAGGGCCCGAGGAACCAAACAAAGCCAACCGTGGGTAAATACAGCATTATCCACACCCAGAAGTGGGTTATTGCTATTATACCATGACATTATTTAAGAAAATAAACTATTACTTTTCTTAAATAATGGCATAGTATAATGCCTGTTTACTGCCCTTCCGCAGATGTCTGGCATCCGCGGCAGTTCTGATGTACTGCGCGCCTGCCCAGTACATCAGAGCTGTGGGCAAAAGCAACGGAGAAAGTAAGATCTCTGTTTCTTTTTTTTTACTGTTTTCGCTATGTTAAATGGGTTTAACATAGCGAGACAGTTTTAAAATAAGCAACGGAGATGTCCGTTGCTTATTTTAAAACTGTCTCGCTATGTTAAACCCATTTAACATAGCGAAACAGTAAAAAAAGCAACGGAGATCTTACTTTCTCCGTTGCTTTTTTTTTTAAACCTGTCTCGCTATGTTAAATGGGTTTAGCATAGCGAGACAGCTTTAAAATAAGCAACGGAGATCTCCGTCACTTATTTTAAAGCTGTCTCGCTATGTTAAACCCATTTAACATAGCGAGACAGTGTTTTAAAAGTAGAGTTATACTAATGGAAAAAAGTCCAGGCGACCAGACCTTTTTCCATTAGTATAACTCGATTTACAATGTGCACGCTGGCCAATCAGCGTGCACGTTTTGGGGGGGGTCATGGTATAATAATGGGTATTTCACCTCTGTGAGCTATGTTTATTTTACCTTTGTCTTATTATTTTTTGGGTTAGTCTGGGTGTGGACATGGACATAGCTATGTTTTTCTTACCTTTTTGTTGTTATTGTTTTTGGGTTAGTCTGGGTTTAGACATGGACATAGCCAGTCCCTGTTTATTTACATCTTTAGGGATATTTTGAATTGGGACAAGGAGGATGTAGTGGTTAGTTCAGCAGGAAGTAGGTTCCATTTTTTTCCAGTAGAGTTGGAGAATAATGATTCTCCGGCGGAGTTGTTGGCTTTGGTAGATTGTACTAGCATTCTGTTGGATGAGTGGAGGGATGCTAGGTTGCTGTAGGGGGTAATAATATTAGTCAGAATGGGAGTACTGGTAGGTAGGTAGAGGGTTTTATGAATAACTATGAGTTGGTTATAATGGAGCTGATGGGGTAGTTCTAGCCAGCCTAATTTGTGAAGATTTTGAAAGTGGTGTGTTCTGTAGGCTGAGCCTGTGGCAAATCTAACTATATTGTTATAGCAGCTAGTGATTTTGTTAAGGTTAGATTTACTTAGATTTGTAAGGATGGATGAGGCGTAGAGAAGGGTTGACAGCAGATGTGTCCGAGCTATGGCAGTTCTGGCAGATGGGGTTAAGAATTGTTTAATCCTATACAAGGAGCCTATTTTTTGTTAACTGTTTTTATGGTTTTGTCTATATGGGCATCATACTTCAGATTATTATCAATGATTATTCCAAGAAGTTTAGTGCAAGGTTCAGGGGAGATTATGGTGCCATTGTTAGATGAGATTGTAATTATCGGTAATGTTAACTTACGGGGAGGGGAGAAAAGAAGAAGTTTGGTTTTGTTTGGGTTAAGCAGGAGATGACAATTATTCAGCCAGTTCTCTACTTTGTTGAAGGTGATTTGGGATAGGGATTGTAGTTTTGTGGGAGTGGAGGCAGAGCAGATAAGTGTGGAGTCATCTGCATACTGTATACAAGTTGCATCTGAGATAACTTTGGGTAGGTCATTAATAAAAATAGAGAAAAGGAGGGGACCCAATATAGAACCTTGGGGTACTCCAAGGTTGACAGGTAGAAGGGGGGATAGATTGTCTTTCCATACAACAGCTTGTTGTCTGCCATGCAGGTAAGAGTGGAACCAGTTGATTACTGGGTTGTCTAAGGAAAGTGATTTTAGAGAGTCTAGGAGTAGGTGGTGATTCACCATGTCGCATGCTGTTGATAGATTGAGAAAGAGGGCAGAGGAGAGCGGCCAAGGAGAGCTTATTCTGATTATGGTTCTGATTTATTGTGTGAGAAAAGGAGAGAAGGGCAGTAGTTGTACTATGTGCGGGTCAAAATCCGTACTGGGTTGGTGCTAGGAGAGTATTCTGAGTAAGGTGAGTTAGAATTTGCTTATGTATGCATTTCTCCATTATTTTGGCTAAGAGAGATAGTATGGCTATAGGTCTGTAGTTAGAGAGTTCTCTGGAGTTTCTCCCTTTATGAAGTGGAATAATGTGAGAGATTTTCCAGATGGATGGGATGTAGGATTCGTGGATAGTATGATTGATTAGGATGGAGATAGGGTATGCTATTTCATTAGCGGCCTTTTGCAGAAACTCTGCAGGAAGTAGGTCTGCTGCCAGGGTGATGGGATTTAGTTTATTAAGCAGGGATTTAATATAGTCAGTGGGGATAGCATCAAATTTGAAAGGAGGGATATTTACCTGAGTGGGTGTGGTTGTAGTAGAAGAGGTGGAAGATAGGTTATTAGCTAGGGAATGGACTGTTTCTGTGAAGAAATTATTAAAGGTCTTTGCAACACACTTAGGAGGTAGCTGTAGGGTAGCTGAAGGGGTGGGGGTGCGGATTTCCCTGGGTGGAGCAGTTTATTCAGGCATGACCAGAATTTTTGGGCTGATTTTGGTGTTTTTGCTGTAAATTGAAATAGTAGGTTTTTTTTGTCTAACACAATAGACCTTTTTGTCTCATTTATCCTTTTTTTGTGTATAATGTGGGCTTGTGGGGATTTGTTGGCTCTCCCAGAGGTCGATGCTGTGTTTCTAGCAATAAACTTTTGTCTAGTACTATTGGTTAGCCATGGAGCAATTTTGTTTTTGGTTCTGATTGTTTGTGTGGGAGCATGCCTGTCTAAGATGGCAAGGAATCTAGCATTGAAGTGTGAGACTGCTTCGTCAAGGGGAAGTACTTTAATGCTGGCCCATTTGCATGAGTTAAGTTTGGCTTGGAAACAAGTTAGGTTAAAGTTCTTTGTATACCTAAGGGTTTTAAAGGTAGTTTGTTGAGACATGTCATCCTTTTTTCTGATTATATAGGTTAGGAGGTGGTTGCTCATGTCCTCAGGTAGGGTGCCTGATTTGTATAACTGAGGGTTGTTATTTATTAAGATCCAATCTAGGATGCTTTCCTTATTATTGGGCCTATTGATTCTAGTGGGGGAAGTAATAATCTGGGAGAAATCATGTAAGTTGATATGGATGGTGGGGAAGTTTGATGAACATGTTAGCCAGTCGATATTGAAGTCCCCGAGAATAATTGTTTCTTGGGGGTGGTTAGTGGATAGCCATTGGAGGGTACATTCTAAGGTGTCTATGTTGTTGCCTGGGGGAATATAGCTACATACTATGTTTATAGATTTGTCTTTGTTAAGTTGGACTTTTGAGATGATTGTTTCGGAGTTGGTGGTTATTAGGTCTTGTGGGGTGCTAATTGTGGATACCTCAAGAGTGGATTTATATAGGATGGCTATTCCACCTCCTTTTCTTCCTTTCCGGTCAAGTCTTATTATGTTGTAGTTGGGGGGTATAATTTCATTATCAGGAATAGTGGGTTTGAGCCAGGTTTCTGTAAGGCAGAGTGGATCAGGGGAGTGCATGTCCAGGAGGGCATGCAGATACTGGGTTTTCTTATTTATACTTCTGATATTTAGGTGACAGATTAGAAATGAGTTAGGGGCATCATATGAGCTTCTTAGGTTAGAAGGAGTACTATTTGTGGGGTTAGTAGTAGCAGGTGAGTTTGGGCCTGGGTTAGGGTGGATGTCACCATCGGCTATTAGGGTAGGTAATATACTCCTTATGAGTTTGTGATGTTTAGTAGGAGTTGGTAATAGCTTTTAGTCTTAGGGTTTAAATATGTAGGCCATATGGGATGGAGAGCTTTTAGAGTAGTGGAATTAGAGATGAGGTGGGGTAGTATTGGTGTGGGGTGTGTGGTTGGATGCTAGTGGTGGTAATTGAAGTAGGATATTGAGTGTTAGGTAGATAGTGGAATTCATAGGCGGTGAGAAGATAAAGTATGAAAAGTGGGGATATGAGGTAGTAATGTGGTCTAGGTTGTGGAGATAAGGTGGCAGTTAGTGGAGACATTGTGGGGTAAGGTAGTAATTGGGATAGAAAGTATGGGTGGGGTAATAAAAGAGAGTGAATTATGATGGGTTGGGAGTGGGAGTTGGGTGTACAGAAAGGAAGAATTGTAGTTGGAGGAATGTGATGTGTGGGAGTGGCAGAGTTATTAGGGGGTGTGGTTAGGGTAGTATAAATGTAGGAGTACTGGGGGCAGGTGGAAATAAGGGGCAGGATGGGGGAGAGGAGTGAGCCCACAGGGGGATTACTCACATTACTTAAAACACCAAAATGCTAATTTTCCAAACTTTGACTGCATAAAGTCAACAGTTTAAATATCAACAGGCTACTATGCATGCACCAAGAAATTACCATAACACATGCAAAATTTTGTAACAAAAATACAGCGAAACACATAATTTTTTGCAGGGGCAAGTCTTCCCACACCCTGTTAATTAGGATTTATATTAGTACATCGAAGTATTACTACTTCGAATGTACTAATATCGATCTCTTTGCATCGAAAGCTGGAAATAGCGAAGCTGCAGAATATCGAATACTTTCCTAGGGAAAGTATTTGGTGGGCCATTTCTGCAGCTTCGCTATTTCCTCGACTGTGGAGCGAAAATTATGGACCGGTTTAAGGTAAGTGTGCAAACGAAGGTGAGTGTGCGATAGGGACCTTAGGGTTAGGGAGCGGGTAAGGTGAGTGTGTGATAGGGACTTTAGGGTTAGGGAGCAGGTAAGGTGAGTGTGCAATAGAGACTTTATGGTTAGGGAGCGGGTAAGGTGAGTGTGCGGTAGTTAGGGTTAGGGTTGGGTTAAGGTAAGTGGATAGCTAGTAGTGTATGTATGGTTTAGTGTATGGTTTTGTGAAGTGTATGTGTGTGGATTATGTATTTTTGGTGTGCTTGTGTTGTGTGTATGTTTGTTGGGACAGCAAATTTTTTCCCTGGGAAAAAATTTGCTGTTCTGAGTGTTCAATGGTGTGGTGTTTTGAGTGAAATGGTTCGATATTAGAACATTCAATGTAGTAATACTTCAATGTTCTAATATAGACCCGTTAGTTTTTTATATATATATATATATATATATATATATATATATATATATATATATATATATATATATATATATATATATATATATATATATATATATATAGGCTAACTCCAAGATTCCACAAGCTTAGAGAAGGGGCATATTCCCCAATCCCGAGAAATGTGTGATCTCGCTCACCTATCAACCATCTGTTACCTATCAACCATCTGTTTAATTAACCAAATGCAGCCAGCTAAATAGATGTTGACCAAAAACACATTAGACAAAAACATTAAAGATATCTATATAGAGATTTGTGTATCTATATTTATATATACATATATATATATATATATATATATATATATATATATATATACACACACACACACACACACACACACACACACACACACACACACACATACACACACACACACATATAAATAAATAGCTATGTAGATATATAGATGTATATATATGTGTGTATATATATATATATATATATATATATATATATATATATTTATATATATATATATATATATATAGAGAGAGAGATATGTATATATAGATGAATAGTTACAACTCAAAATATCTGAAACTCATTTCAAAATTTATTTAACTGAAAACTTTTTGTGAGTTTATAAAATACTAATTGCACACATGATTTAATTGTCAGCACCCCCGCTAGGGGCTCAAATGTTTTAAACATAGTACATACCAACATGAGAGATTACTCCACTCCCCCTTGTGTGATGCCTTCCCTGGTAAGATCGGACTATAAATCAGTCTTGTTCAACTTAACTATTGGGGTGACACCCGTTCAGAAAACAATGGTATAAAAAGTTTCAAGCCCCCCTCAATCACAGACAACACTGACTTCTAAGCAGAAATGTACACAAATGTCCTATATAAACACTTAAGCAGCTGTATAGACTCGGCTGTATCTGATCGGATCAGACCAGGTCTTCTCGAAAAAAACAAGTATAAACAGGTTATATAACAAGAGGTAGAAACTGATATCTAAGAACAAGAAGGAATTGACTCAGCAGAGGAAGAATTCCCTCCACAGCTTAAACAAGCAAATCAGAAATATTTTCAAGTCCTCCAAAGCTAATTACAAAGCTAAAATAACCTCCTTAGATAAGGATAATCATAAGGTATTATTTAACTATGTCCGAAATCTGAAAGGGCATGCCCAGCTATTTGCCAAACATATAGTAGATGATACGTCTCATACTGAACCTGAGGAAATTTCCAACCTGCTAGCTGACAAATTTGGGGCAAACTTGAACCCCCCTGCCCTCACCTGCCATACCCCAAAGCATACCTGACACCAGATGTCCTTCAAGGATGCATCTGCAGTCATCACATATGGGTTGTCCTGTCTCAGGCAGCCCTTCGGTCGGCCGGATTCCAAAGTCTGGGTCCGGCGTTGGCTGATGTCACCCCTTCCCCGACGTCAGAGCGCCTGGGGTATAAAAGCGTCAGCCGACGCCATCTTCCTCAGTCTTTCTTGCCGCATGGTGCCCGAAGCAGAAGCAGTTCGCAAGTGCCAGTCGGCCAGCTCCTGTAATTCAGCTAAACCGAAGACTTCAAAAGCTAAGTACCCCATTGGGGACTCTTTCTTGCCTCAGCCGATGTCAGATAAAATTAATAATTGCTTAACTTGTGGGAAACAAATACCTCATAAGGATTTCCACTCTTACTGCCTACTTGCCTAGGCCCAGACCATGACGTCTCGGCCTGTTCCGCCTGTGCTTCCTTCAACCGACGCACTCTAAGACATCGGTCGGAGTTTGCAGAGGAATTTTTTGGGGCTAGTTTTGCTTACAAAATGTCGCCGGAGACTCCGACTTCACATTTAATGAAGAAACACAAGGACAAGGACCGACACCTGAAACTGCGGCCAGGCCTACCGCGAGTGTCTCGTTTTCGGCTGAAACCGAGTCCTTGGTACTACCGTCCACCGAAACCGTACAACCGACAACCTCGTCCCTGGAGGCCATTTCTGTCTCGGTTGTTGAATCTCCTTTGGAATCTGGTGTCCGGGAACCTTCCGACAGCATTCCCTTAGACAAAACTACACCAGCACGTGGTGCAGCCAGGCCTCCTGCATCCATGTCTATTAAGGCATTCTCTAGGGCTAAAGCTGCTAAACACTCAAAATCTATGGCTCCCAGGGTTATCCCTCAGGGACCCATTACAGGTTCTCAGATCCTTAGTCTAGCAGAGGACCTTATTTCATTAATTAGGGGCTCTCAGCCTCATCCGGACAGGGGCTCTCAACCTTCTACAGCAAAAAGGCCCAGGGTTGAGCCCTCTGATCCCCTCTCCTCAGATGAGGCCTCTGCTGGCTCTGCCCTCTCGGACTACCAGGAGGAGGCTTTTTTGGCCTATGAGGATTCAGATGCAGAGGAATCTATCCCTTCGGCCTCCCCTCCTGAAGAACTGTCTTTTGGGGAAACTTTGCACACTATGAGGGAGCATTTCCAATGGCAGGGCCAGGAATTCTCTGATTCCAGGAAGAGATTAAGGACCTTCATGCATTTGCCTCAGCATAGACCTTTGGCTATTCCCCCTGTTTTGAATGTCATTGATGATGTGTACTTGGAATCTAGCACAACCCCTGACACTCTCCCTCCGGCTCCTGCCAAACCTGATAGGTACTACAGGGTCCCGGAATCACATCTTTTCCTTTACAAGGCCCACCCTGCTGATCCAGAAACTATTTCCCAGGGCCCTAAAGGGGTTACAGCTGCCACTACAAAAAATCCACTCCCCTCTGAAAGGGAGTCCAGGGCTTTAGAGCGATGGGGTAAAAAAGTGTATACTTCTGCTACCCTTGCTATGAGGGCTTTAAACTGTCAATTTCATATGATACAGTACCAAGAATACTTGTTAGATGAATTGCATAAAAAGCTGTCTTCACCTGAACCCCTAGATCGCAAATCACTTCAGGATCTGGTACATAACTCTCAACAGGTTAGCAACCATTTTTTGCAGTGTGGTTATGATGCATTGGAAGCTTCATGTAGGTCAGCTATGACAGGTGCAGTTATAATAGGCATGCTTGGCTGAAGGAACAATCTCTGCCAGACCATGTTAAAGCAAAGCTTCTGGATGCTCCACTGGAAAAGCAAAAGTTATTTGGCTCCACTGCTCAGGAGGTCTTAAAGAAATTTGAAGAAAAGGCAAAATCTGTACAAACAGTCAAAGATTTTATGCAGGTCCAACCACCAAGATTCAGCAGAAATTGGCCTTCCAAAAACTGGTCCTTTCCAGACACAGACAGATTTCAGAGAGGCAAGAACAGGCGTGCCAGAGGTAGAGGGCAAGCTAGAGGCTCCTACAGAGGACGTCAATGGCAGCATCCCAACCAGAGAGGTAGTGCAGGGTCTACAACTACTGCACAAGGACAGACTCAATGACTTTACCTTGACACCGCCAACCAGGGCTCAGTTGGAAGCACCTTTGGGCGGAAAGCTTTCCTTATTTTCAGAAAATTGGCACATTATTACAAGGGACAAATGGACACTACAAATAATAGACAAAGGATACAGGTTCCATTTCCACACATTACCGAAAAGAAAAGGCATGCCAGACCTGCCACCAAATCAAAGGGCAGAGGCTTTGAAACAAATCTCCAACTTAATGAAAATGAAAGCAATAGAAAAGGTTCCTCTTGCAGAACAAGGCCAAGGATTTTATTCCAGACTCTTCCTTGTTCCAAGAAAAGAAAAGCAATGGAGGCCTATTCTCGACTTGTCCGCACTAAATACTTATCTCATTGTGCCAAAATTCAAGATGCTGACTCTACAGCAACTCCTTCCCATGCTGGGCAAGGGGTCTTGGCTGGTAACTCTGGACCTCAAGGAGGCATACCTGCATGTCCCTATCAGACAAAGCTGCAGAAGACACCTCAGATTTCTTGCAGGTTCAGAGCATTATCAATTCTCAGCATTGCCTTTTGGCTTATCTACTGTGCCCAGAGTATTCACGAAATGCCTGGCATCAGTAATTGCACACTGCAGACTTCAGGGGATGCAAATATACCCATATCTGGACGACTGCCTTATACAAGCGGACAGCCAACAAATTTTGGTAAAACACTTGAATTATGCCATCTATCTTCTTCAGGCCTTGGGAGATACAGTCAACATTCACAAGTCAAGACTTGCATCATCCCAAAGAATAACTTTTCTGGGTGCGGATCTATACACAACCACCCAAATGGCTTGCCTCACAGAAGAAAAACAAAACCAACTACCGGATTACTTCAAAAACCTGTCAAGACAAACAGCTGACTGCAAGGAAAATCCTGCAGGCCCTGGGTTACATGGCTTCTTGCATTCTTCTGATTCCTCAAGCAAGGCTACATATTCTCTAAAGTATTCAATGGTATTTATTACTGCTTGGTTGTAACTTGATTAAAGTGTAGCTATCATTCAAGTCTTTTGGATTAAGCACTTGGGCTTCAGACCAGTTGTTTTACATTAGGAAGGTTTGTGGCAAGCACTGTGGTGGCAGGACAGGTAGCTTTCATCCTTCTAAGTTGGGAACTGCTGATTGAGAGCCCAGTGTCCAAGTGTATTAGTTCTGGTTTAGGCAGTTGGGCTTCAGGCCAGTTATTTTACATTAAGAAGGTTCGTGGTCTGCACTCTTGTGGGAGAAGAGGCTGGACTCTGCCCTTCTGAGCTGGGAATTTCTGGTTAAAGGTTTATAGTGCCTGAATATTTGAACTGTATCTTACTGAAATTGGTTCACCTTGTTTGCTCGAGCATAGACTAGATCCAGGCCTGCTGAATCTAGCTTTGTTTATATGCTTGTTGTTTGTTTGCCTGTTATTTCCCTGGAAGCTAATTCCACCTAATACGCAACTTCTCAGCGCTTCTGTGGATCACTAGTGATATCTGCATTGCTTACTGTACTTATTTCCTTGTTTCACTTGAAAGAAAGTTACTGTTTGTCGTTTTTGCATTTAGTTACTTGTAACACATTGCACTCAAGTTACCTGGCACTTGCTCACTAAAGCAATTATATAAGTCAGCACTAAAAATTAAAAGCACTACACCCTCACTCCCCACTGGCCCTTGTTTTCAATTAAGGAATTCCCAATATTATTCTAGCATGTCCAAAGGTCAGTTGTCAATCTTCTCTCCGGTCCAGCTGGTGAATCTGGGAATCTTGAGGCAATGTTATAACTGCCTCATGTACACAGACAACCCTCTCCTCCTCCCACATAACACAAATACTTGAGAGATGCAGCTATTTACCCAAACTGGAGGCTGAGCTCTCTCAACTCAGGACTGGCAAGACCAGACAGGAGGAGAAGGCAACTACACACACCACAAAACCAGCCTCACATAATGCTACCACTCCACTGAATCAAACACATAAACACACAAAGACATACTCGGAGGCTCTGAGTAAAATTTACCTAAACAGCAGAGGCCTCCAAAGCAGACACCCAAACAACTGCTACCTCAAGACACCCCACAAGCAACACATAAACCACAAAAGCAGTGTGCAAAGCAGTCACAGCCCTTAAGGCCAAATACAACACCAAACATACTTGTCATAGGTGACTCCATAGTCAGACACACTGACGTCCCACTCACCAGGCTGAACAAGGAGAGGGTCACAGTAAGCTGCCTATCGGGCGCTAGAATCCGCCACATAACACAAGCACTCGGGTCACTCCACGGCAAGTACAAATATGACACAGTCATTGTCCATGCTGGTGTGAACGACCTGAGACGTACCTCCCTGGACTACATGAAAAGAGACATAGAGGAGTTCTCTGATTATGTAGCCCAGGCAGGTATGACCCTAACCCTGAGCAGTATCCTTCCTTCACCAAGAATGATGCCACAATATAGAGACAAGATGATCAGCTTTAACAATTGGCTTAATGTCTGGTGTCATTCAAAGGGGATCCAGTGTCTGTCTGCCTGGGATGACATGCTTGACAAGCCACGCTGCTTCAAGGGACGGCTTGCACCTGTCACCCTGGGATTCCGGATATTGGCTAAGGCTCTTGCCACCCCATAGTGCCTTTTTAGGCAAGGCTCAAATTCTAAACCTACCACCCTAGAAAACAAAAATGGGAAGAAACTGAGGGTAATGCTGCTCAATGCCAGAAGTCTAAATCTCAAAATGCACGCACTCGAGGCCCTTCTCAGTATGGAGAACATCGATGTCTGTGCTGTAACTGAAACCTGGTTCAAGGCTCCTGAGAGCACCCGGCACTATTAGGTTTTACCTCATATCATGCGTTCCGCCCCAAAACCGGACCACACCACAAAAGGAGGGTGTATCCATATTCATAAAGGATACCCACACCTCCAGGTTGGTGGCAACGCACGAAGCTTCGGAAACCATCCAGGTGCAGCTAACCATAGGCAAAACTGCTCTACAAATTGTAGCATGCTACAGGCCACCCTCTCAAACTCAGGAACCCCACACAGCCTTCCTGAAGACACTGGAGGGTATAAATGTATCTCCAAACACCATCATATTGGGTGACTTCAACTACCCAAATATAGACTGGGAGCATTACTCAAGCCCTAACTTTCTAGCCCAACGGTTCCTGGAGTTCATAAATTCAAATGCCATGGAACAGCTAGTCACTGTTCCCACGAGAGGAGAAAATATACTAGATCTCATTGTCACAAACATGGGGACAAAATGCTCCACACCGGAAGTATATCCCTCATTGGTGAGATCTGATCATAAACTAATCTCACTGGAAATCCACATCCCGCCCCACCCCAAACAAAAAGACCATAGTGAAGAACTTCTCTAAAGCAAACTTCACACTACTCAAGACTGGTGTGGTATCCTTCAAGGCCCCTGAGCCAGTGGAAACCACAACCCAAGCTGCGGAAGCCCTTACAAATGCCTTCTATGAACACCTCCAGGACTGCATGGATCAGGCAATCCCAAATAAAACCAAGACTCTTTCCACAAAGGGCAAACGTCCAGTCTGGTGGACCCCAGCCATTAACAAACTTTACAATAAGAGGAGAAAGCTATTACATGATAGAACAAAATCCATAAAAGGGAAGTCACCCCTGATCATTATTAGTAAAAAATACGAGCACTCATAAAATCAACTAAGGCCAATTTTGAGAGAAAAATTGCCATGGATTCAAAGGACAATCATAAGGCCTTTTTCAGCTATGTTAGGAACCTGGGTGGAAACTCCCAGATATGCTCAGAATTAGTCCAAAATGATACAAAAATCACTGAACCCACAGACATTGCCAACATACTGGCAGACAGGTTCAGTGCAAACTTCACCCCTCTCCCCTAAAGGAGAGATAACTATCCCAGCCGAGTGTAGCCTCCCGGACATCTCAAATGCGCAGGTGAAAGCTGCTCTCTCTAAAGCTAAAAACACAGCATCAATGGGACCGGATGGTGTCCCCGGCTGTGTGCTACACGAGCTAAATGAGGAATTAAACCTGCACATAAGGCAGCTGTTTAATCTCAGCCTTACCACAGGATACGTGCCCAAGGAGTGGCGACGGCAACTGTTGTCCCACTCCACAAAGGTGGCCTCTATGGACCCTGGTAATTACCGCCCCATAAGCTTAACAAGTCTAGTCTGCAAAGCTATGGAGAGGATCATAATGGAGCTCATAAACAAAGATATAGGGGACTTGCAGACATTGGACCCGACCCAGTTTGGCTTTGTCAAGGGAAGATCATGCCTTTTGAACTTGGTCGACTTCTTCGAAACAGTCACCAAGGCCATTGATGAGGGAAAGGCAGTCCATACAGCCTACCTTGACCTTGCAAAGGCTTTCAACACAATACCCCACTCGGGTATTGTAGAAAAACTTACCAGCTTAAATGTAAACCCATATGTCACAAGATGGGTTGCAAACTGGCTTAAGGACAGAACGCACAGGGTTAGAGTTGCTGGCGCTGTGTCAGACTCCAAGCCGGTCACAAGTGGTGTCCCACAGGGCTCGGTCCTTGGCCCCCTATTGTTTGGCATCTACTTCTCAGAAGTACAGGCCAACATAGGAGGACTTTGGCTGACAAAGTTTGCAGACGACTGCAAACTGGGCGCCATAGTGGAAAGTGCATCAGACACGGATATCCTTCAGAAGGGACTCACGGAAACAGATAGCTGGTGCCAGAGCCATGGCCTGAAGTTAAACGCCAAAAATGTATAGTCATACCCTTCAGGAAAAACAAGGTAACCCCAAGCTACCATATAGGTGGCAATCCACTAAGCACAGAAGAGGTTATCAGGGACCTGGGGACCCAGGTTGACAGTGGCCTTTCTTTTGACACTCACATTGCTAAAGTGGTTAGAAAGACCTTCTACATTGCCCACCTGATCATGAAGGTATTCACATCCAGATCTAGTGAGGTCATTGTTCCCCTGTACTCTTCACTTATCAGACCAATGATCGAGTACAATGCCCCATTCGGGATGTATCTCACCCGACATCTGCAGCAATTGGAGAGACCCCAAAAGTTCCTCACCAAAAGGATAAAGGGACTCCAAAATCTGTCATATGCTGCCAGATTGAAGAAACTCCAGCTCTATTCAGTCGCATACCGTCTGCTCAGAGGTGACATGTGCCTGACATACAAAGCCATGTCCAACCCGGAATTAATGGACATGCTCCACCTCAAAAAATCCAAATCCACCAAAACCACTAGAGCAAGCGACTTAAACCTTAGCACGGATATAAATAGGACGTGCTGGAGGGATAGATTTATCACTCAGAGACTCCCTATGCTGTGGAATAAAATCCCGGTCCATGTGAGGCAGAGCACCTCGCTGACTCTGTTCAAGAGAAATCTAGACCTGTGGATGGGAGATCATAGGTTTACCCCGGGAATCATCTCTGTGTCACTGCTGGACAGAGGCACAACAAACTAATGGGCACAGTATTTTTTTCATATAAGGGGTGGCGTAAGCCACAAAAATTTGGGCTAGGCTTATAAATGCCTTAGGGCAGATAGCCTAGTATAAACCTATGAACCTATGAACCTATATGAGGAAACTCCAATGGTACCTAAGGAGTTTATGGACTCAGCACAGTCACAGCTTGGAAACTTTGATACCACTCATCCCATGCCTTCAAAGGGAATTTCTGTGGTGGGCTCAAGCAAGCCAGTCAAACAGGGGTTTGCCCTTCAGCAAACCAATAGCCAGCCAAACCATTACAACGGACGCTTCAGACCACGGATGGGGAGCGCACATGGAAGGAAGATGCATTCAAGGGCTATGGTCACAAAAAGAGCTATGCATGCACATAAACCAAAAGGAAATGCTGGCAGTGATACATGCAATCGAGGCCTTCAAGTTATTTCTACATCAAGGCCACCTGCTAATAAGGACAGACAACACTACAGTTATGTGGTACATAAACAAGCAAGGAGGCACCCATTCCTACCCTCTTTGCAGACTGGCATTGAATCTATGGGAACTTTCCCTGACTCTCAATATACAGCTGCAATCCCAGTTTGTACCAGGAAAGGACAATATACTGGCAGACAGCTTAAGCAGGAACATCATGGATGCACACGAATGGATGCTGCACCCAGACATCTTCCATCAGATAACACAATCATGGGGGAGACCGAACATAGACCTCTTTGCCTCCCCACACAATCATCAGCTGGACAAATTCTGCACAAGGACATACCACCCACAAGCATGGAAAGTGGATGCCCTCTCTTTCAGCTGGAGAGATCTAACAGTGTATGCATTCCCACCTCTTCCATTAATGACCAAGATCTTACTGAAGATCAGGGCAGAGCAGCCAAGAGATAGCCCCGGACTGGCCAAGACAGCACTGGTACCCATTGCTAAAGAGCATGTCATGGACAAAACCATGGCTTCTGCCACAATGGCCGCTTCTCCTAACACAGCACAATTACAAAACTCTGCACTCCAACCTGAAAACATTACAGCTAGCTGCCTGGAAAATACCTTGACTCATCACCAGGATAAGCTATCCAAGAGAGTGAAGGATATCATCATGGAAGCTCGCAGGCCTTCCACACGAAAGGCATACTCAGCAAAATGGAAAAGATTTCACACCTGGAACACCCCAGAGGGCCTAGATGCAACAGTTATGAACATGGCGCATATCCTGGAATATTTAGCAGAAATGCTCCACAATAGTCTGTCTTACTCTTCCATTAAAATTCATGCTTCAGCAATTTCAGCAGAGTACAACACTGATCCTCCTGTCTTCCCTCATCCTCTGCTAAGGCAGTTTCTAAGAGGAATTAAAAACATCAATCCTCCAAGGAAACCACCACTGCCTACTTGGGACCTTAACTTCGTGCTGGAAAAACTAACACTGCCTCCCTTTGAACCAGCAGCATCTGCAGAACTACAGTTCCTCTCATGGAAGACTGCCTTCCTTCTGGCCATAACCTCAGCAAGAAGAGTATCTGAGTTACAGGCCCTCATGGTAGTACAGCCATTTCTTATTTTTCATCAAGACAGAGTCTCATTGAGAACCAATCCTTCATTTATGCCAAAGGTGGTATCTAGGGTCTCATTAAACCAAGCTATTCATCTGCCTACCTTCTTTCCAAATCCACAAAATAAAGGGGAAAAGCTTCTGCACACCCTGGACATACACAGACAGTTGCGCTACTACTTGGACAGAACTAAAAATTACAGAAAAACTGACCAGTTGTTTGTAGCATATGCTGCTGGTGCACAAGGAAAAGCAATTTCAAAACAGACAATTTCAAAATGGATAGGGAATTGCATTCATTTCTGTTACTCCTTTCATGGAAAAACTGTGCCAGCTAACATTAGACCTCATTCGACCAGAGCCACAGCCACCTCCACAGCCTTCTTAAGAGGGGTGGCTACCAAGGACATTTTAGAAGCTGCTACATGGAGTTCCGTGCATACATTTTCCAAGCATTACAACTTACCTTTATATTCCAGATCCAGAGCAGGCTTTGCTACGGCAGTCCTGCAGGGCATTTTAGCTACACCATCCTTTACATAGATCCTCCACCCCCAGATTGGCTATGGTATTCTACCCATATGTGATGACTGCAGATGCATCCTTGAAGGACATAGTACAGTTTTGTACCTACCATAAATGTAGATGTCCGATAGCTATGCATCTGCAGTCAGGTTTACCCCCTCTCCTTCCCCTCTGTGGTATTTCTTGGGTACATTCCCCTCTCATAGCTAGCTGGGGTTATCTATTATGGTGTATTTGTTTTTATATATGTATATATATTTTTGTGCATGTTTGGAATTTATTGCATTTCTCCAAATTTAGCCTTCCTTAGAGGGCACCTGGCATCTGGGGCAAGAAAAACTGAGGAAGATGGTGTCGGCTGACGCTTTTATACCCCAGGTGCTCTGACGTCAGGGAAGGGGCGACATCAGCTGATGCCGGACCCAGACTTTGGAATCCGGCCAACCGAAGGGCTGCCTGAGGCAGGACAACCCATATGTGATGACTGCAGATGCATACCTATCGGACAGCTACATTTATGGTAGGTACAAAACTGTACTTTCTCTGCCTAGTATCTCCAAAGAGCATGTCATATCCGTACTCTCCAAGGCCAAAAACAAGGCCTCTGTGGGGCCAGATAACATCCTAGACTGCTTACTAAACAATCTAAAACAAGGCCTGCTGGAACCACTTAGCACTTTCTTTAACCTCAGCCTGAGCACTGGCTTTATTCTAGCAGAGTGAAGAACAGCAACAGTAATCCCCTTGCACAAAGGGGGTCCATCAACTGACCATGAGAACTATAGACCCATAAGCATAACCAATCTTATCTGCAAGGCCAAGGAAAGAATCATCATGGACCTCATCAACAAGGACACAGGCAACCTTCAAACTCGACCTGACCCAGTTTGGCTTCATTAAGGGTAGATCATGCTTACTGAACCTTGTGGACTTCTTTGAGAATGTCTTCAAAGCCCTGGATGAAGGAAGAACAGTACATACTCCCTATCTTGACTTAGCCAAGGCTTGTTACACAATGTCTCAATCAGGTATCATTGAGAAACTCTCCCAGTTGGGGATTAACCCATATGTCACTAGATGGGTAGTCAACTGGCTCACCGACAGAATGCATGCTGTCAAAGTTGGGGATTCCACCTCTACCTGTAGACCAGTCATTAGTGGTGCATCACAAGGATCTGTGCTGAGTACTCTACTGCTTGTAATCTATATCTCAGAAGTCTAGACAAAAGTAGATGTCCTGTGGCTTACCAAGTTCACTGATGATTGCAAACTGGATGCAATCATTGATTCCCCAAATTATGTTAACATATTACAAAAGAGGCTAGCACAGACAAATGATTGGTGCCAAAACCATGGACTAAAACTAAATGCAAAAAAGTGCATTACTATCCCCTTTGGCAAAGAGGAAGTCCCTGCAAATTACATTACTGAAAAATACCCTCTAAGCTCAAACCCCGTGGTGCAAGATTTGAGAACACAGGTTGATAGCAATCTGATATCTGACCACCAAGTTTCCACAGTGGTGAGGAAGTGAAGGTATCATATCCAGGCCTAAGGATGTGATAACACCACTATACCCAGCCCTCATCAGACCAATAATTGAGCACACAGCTCCCTTTTGCATGTACCTCGCCAACACCTGCAACAACTGGAAAGAACCAAGAGTTTTCTCACCAAGAAAATACAAGGCCTCCAAGCCATGACTTACGTGGAAAGACTGAAATCCCTGTCACTGTACTCTGTATCCTATAGACTGCTCAAAGTTGACTTGTGCCTGGCCTACAAGGCAGTCTTTATCCCTGTCCTAATGGAAATGCTGCACATCAGCAAATCAAATGGCACAAGAGTCACTCTCTCAAGGAATGTTAACCTAGCTTGTGACATAAACAGAACATGCTGGAGAGACAGGTACATCTCCCAGAGACCACCGCTCTTCTGGAATAAACTTCCAAATCAAGTGAAGCAGAGCTCTTCCTTGACCCTATTCAAACACAACCTAGATAAATGGATGGGTGACCACAAATTCACCCCTGGGGTGGCACCCATGTCCCTCATGGACAGGGGCAGTCAGTGTTGATAGCAGACTCACTCTGTGAATGGCACCAATCTGTCCAAGGACAAGTGGAGCAACTCAGGATAAATGTGGCTGGAATTGTAAGGGCTCTAGGGCCATCAGCCTAGTAACCTCCTATGAACTTATGAGCCTATGTCAGATACCGGAATACACAAATGATTGAATGATCATTTCTATAGTGTAGGTAAGTAGATGTGTTCAAGAAAAAGAATGCTTTACTGAAAAGCTTATAGCTGTTAATGTACATGTGCAAGTGTACATGGGTTAGGGTTAGAGCAAGGGTTAGATAAGAGGATAAATTTACTGTTTTGTATGTTTGGTGTTGTGTGTGTTCTGTGCCCTTTTATCTTGAGTAGTTGTACTGATAGGGAAAATGTTTTTAGCAATGTAATGTGTAGGCTTAGGGGCAGGGGCAGGGCTAGGGGAAGGGTTAGAGTTAGCACACATGACTAAGATGTTGCACAGGGAGCATGTATCACCTTATTCATGTTTCTAACAGTAACCCTGTCCCTAAACATACATATTACATTACTAAAAACCCTTTCTGTAAAAGTATCACTACCATGACGACACTTGATCTTGGTTTTATAACTGGGGGTTTTGATATATGGCATTTTTACTTGGCTACAGTTCATTAATGTTTTGTATTTCAACATTAGTGGCATTTCAGTGTTCTGAGCATGCAGTCTTTTTTCATTATTTGAGGTAAAGAATTTTGAGTGTCAAATATTTCTTGATATAATCCAGATATGTGTGTGTGTGTGTGTGTGTGTGTGTGTGTGTGTGTGTGTGTGTGTGTGTGTGTGTGTGTGTGTGTGTGTGTGTGTGTGTGTGTGTGTGGACTACAACAGATATAGTTTATTTTTCTACAGTTAAAACACACGGATTGAGCACTTTCTTCCCTTCAACAGGGACTTCATCAGAATCGATTAATAAAAACTTTATTCACCTTTATATACTCCCCTCCTTAATTAATAATTAACATCATACCTTAAATTAAAATTTTAAAAGGAAATACACACAATAACCCGTGAACAATATGAAATACATCCCTAACCCATTACAGAATGAATCTAGTTCCTTGCAATTGTGAAGTATTTTAAAAACATATATTTTAAAAACTTTTTATTAAAATTTATAATAAAAAAGACAGTATTTTGTATCTTATAAAAAAAGCAATAGCAGAAAAAATAATAAATATATGAATGTTGTAACCTAAAAAAGTAATTTAATAATTTGTTTATTTAACTGATGCAGCCTTCCTATTTAATATTGGCTTAATGGATATCATTTCATTTAGTCCTGGGACTTGACTGGCTTGTAATTTTATTTGCCACCTGACTTCTCTTTCTTCAATGTGACTTCTGAAGTCTCCCCCTCTGAGGTTTGGTAAGACTTTTTCTATAATACCAAATTTAAATCCACCAAAATTCTTACATACACAGGCATGTTTGTACAGGGCATTATTACTATTACATGTAGTGATCTGGTGCATGTGTTCATATATCCTGTCCCTAAGCCTTCTCTCCATTTTACCCATGTAAAAACTGGGACAGGATATACACTTCACCAAATAGATCATCCCAGACGTTTGACAATTACCCTTCTTAAATATAACTCGGGTTTTTAGGGTGTTACCTAAAATGACCGTGTCTTCTGTATTTATGTTTTTGCACTGGGAACAATAACCACACCTAGAGGTGCCAATTCTATCAACCTTATTAGAACCTATCTCAAAACATTTGTCTGTGTGTTTTAACTGTGGAAATATCAACTATATCTGTTGCAGTCCGTGGTGCAAGCAGTGTGTGATTTTTCTTATCAGTGGCAGATTTGGCACTGTTTTGGCTCCTTTTGTTACTGGTTTATTGGAGTTTTGGTGGAGCCAATGCACTATGGACTCAATGGATGAAATACCAGCTTTATTCTCCCCGGTGCACTGAGAAGAGCTCAATAGAGTGCACACCGAGTTAGCCATTATGAAAGGTGAGCTAACCTGAATTATAGAACTTCTTTCTCAGCCCGAGGAAGCTGATTCAAGAGGCTACAGCAAAAGGAAATGTCACTCATCTCCTGCAAGTGATGTTATCAACTCAGTGACTAGAGGAGAACATTCATTATGTGACGAGAATGAGGGGAATGACAGGGTCGGTCATTCTGGATGCTTTAAAGATGGAAATCAGAAGGGAAGTTCCTAGGGTCCTTGGGCAGCTTCCCCAGTGGAGAACAATGAATAGAATGATATGAGAAGGACTGGGGTGAGATCGAAAAATACAGGTACTGTTAGCAAATACCATATTCAAATGAACAATGATATAGTGGCTTTCAGTGCAAGGGAAAGTGCAGGAGGATACCACCGAGCTGGTGGGGCTGCTGTTACTAATGGAAAGGGTGATGAATATTTCGGTTTCGACAACTTGGTAGGGAAACACTTTAACTTTTTTGTTGAAAATAAAGTTTGTCAAGCCAGGGAAGGGCTTGAAAAAGAAAATGATGCAATGAATGTTGGAACTTTAAAAGACAAGATTTTTTTATTGAAAGTCAAGATGGACAATATTAAAAAAATGCAGCTTGAGAATTGTTATTTATCCGAATGTGTTAAGAAAAAGATAGTCCCTAAGGGACTTAGAGTGTACAAATTCCCATTTGGGATAGATTATGACAACCAGTTAATTAAGGAATTTATTGAAATGTTTGACAGACATGGGCTTGAAATAATGGAAAGAATTATAAAATGTAATGATGCCAAATTGAGCTTGCTCATTGGGCAAGCAGAGAAATTAAATCAAGATATTAAGAATGATCTTCTCTTTTCACAACATTAAGAATTATATTTTAAGCGAATTAGACATGTTGACTTTAACAGTAATAGACTATTTAATAAAAAATGTAAAAGAATGGAGAGGGATTTAAAAGACTACAGAGACAACAGGGCATATGTTTTCATATAGATTACCACTGACAACAGTGGGATGTGGGGTTAAATCAGGAGGAAACACACCAAGGTGGATGGGGAAACGAAAACAACAGGAGATACAGGGAAAAATGGTAGGAAATACTTTGGATGAAGGTATTAAGGAAGAAGGTATCACTTGGACAAACAAAGGATACCATATTTACAACTTTGCAGGTATTAATTTAAGTAAGGAACATTTTTCCCCATCTATGAAAGGTTTGAAATTCGTGCCTAGTAGACATTTTGACTACATTGAGACTATTGTAGAGTTGAAAATGTTTGTGAGAAAGTTGAATTCAGCTTACTTATTTCAGGACAAAAGTAAGGATGAGAAGGTAGTAAAACATATAAATAAGAAATTGAAAATGAAAAGTAATGTTAATCCACCCCTTGAGCCCATATTAAACCTTATGGAAAAGGCAATAATGGAAGACGTTTATAAGTTACAAGCAGGTGAAAGTAATAAATATATGAAATGTAACATATCTAGTGAAGAATATGAAGTTCTGAATGCGTTAAAAATGACAGGGGCTTAAGAATAATGCATCCTGATAAGGGAGGGGGTACAGTTATTTATAACACCATTCAATATTCTCAACATATATCTGAAATGCTGAACGATTCACCGACATATTACCCATCCTCTATAAATGAGATCAATATCAGTCAAAGATGAATAGATTTTTACTTAGATGAATATTTAAATGAGGGAATGATTTCATTTGAACTATATGAGTTTTTGAAAGTTAAGAACCACACTGTTGCGACAATTTTTGGTATCCCCAGGACACATAAGGGATTGGAAAAATTGGCTTTTAGACCCATAGTATCAGGGAGGGGATCTAAAACATATCCCTTTGGAGATGTGGTAGACACATGGTTAAAAAAGACCATTGTCAATGTGGAGCATTTAATTAAAGATTCCTGGGATTTTCTTGGAAGGTTAGAAGGTACATTATGGGACCAGGATTTATACTTTTTGACTGTGGATATAACAAATTTATATACCTCAATTCCCAAACAGAAAGGACTTGAATATTTTAGATCCAGTATGGTTAGCAACACTACCCTTTCTGAGGACAAAATTCATCTGATTATGGATTTTATGGAAATAGTGTTGGACCATAACTATTTATTCTTCAAAGTAGAGTATTTTAAACAACACAAAGGTGTTGCAATGGGGGCCGCTTGTGCCCCTATATATGCAAATTTAGTCCTGCTGGAGTGGGAGAGAAGGCAAGTGTTTACAAGTGAATATATGGTTTATCGAAAGCTCTATGTTAGATTTTTGGATGATATTTTTATTCTTTGGAAAGGCCCAGAAAATAAGATTAAAAATGTTGTTGACGTTTTGAACAAGACCACAGAGTTTCTTAAATTTACTTATGCATACAATGGGGGTAGTATCAACTACCTAGATACAGTTATACTAAAGGACGATAAAGGGTTTCGATCCAAAGTATATAGACAACCCACTTTTAGTAACTCATATCTAGAGTACTCCAGTAGTCACCCCCCACATCAGAAAAAGAGTATTATTAAAGGTCAACTCATTTGAGTAGCCCATATAACATCACATAGAGAGGATGTGGAAGGAGAACTAGAAAAAGTAGTGAAACTTTTTCAGGAAAGAGGGTACCCTAATAAAATGTTGGAAGAAAATCTTGATTATGTTAAAAAAGAATGGGGTGGGAAATACAAACCCCTGTTGGGTAATCCAGAGGGAATAAGTGAAAATAGTCAAGATATAGATGGTGAAATAAAGGACTTTAAAGAATACGAGAGGGCTATGGTGGTCCTTTACTCAAGTATGGCAAATGATGTTAAAAAGATTGTGGAAAACAACTGGGCAATTCTGAGGAACAACTCAAAGTTATGGTCCATAGTGGGTAATAGACCTAATTTTGTTTTTAAGACTGGGGCAAATTTGAAAAAATGTTTTGATATAGGTTCTAATAAGGTTGATAGAATTGATACCTCTAGGCGTGGTTCTTGTTTCCAGTGCAAACACATAAATACGGAAGACATGGTCATTTTAGGTAACACCCTAAAAACCTGAGTTATATTTAAGAAGGGTAACTGTCAAACTTCTGGGGTGATCTATTTGGCGAAGTGTATATCCTGTCCCAGTTTTTACGTGGGTAAAATGGAGAGAAGGCTTAGGGACAGGATATATGAACACATGTACCAGATCACTACATGTAATAGTAATAATGCCCTGTACAAACATTCCTGTGTATGTAAGAATTTTGGTGGATTTAAATTTGGTATTATAGAAATAGTCTTACCAAACCCCAGAGGGGGAGACTTTAGAAGTCACACTGAAGAAAGAGAAGTCAGGTGGCAAATAAAATTACAAGCCAGTCATGTCCCAGGACTAAATGAAATTATATCCGTTAAGCCAATATTAAATAGAAAGGCTGCATCCGTTAAATAAACACATTACTAAATTACTTTTTTAGGTTTCAGTATTCATATATTTATTAATTTTTCTGCTACTACTTTTTTATAACATACAAAATACTGTCTTTTTATTATAAATTTTAATAAAAAGTTTTTAAAATATTTGTTTTTTAAAATACTTCTCAATGACAAGGAACTTGATTCATTTTGTAATGGGTTAGGGATGCATTTCATATTGTTCACGGGTTATTGTGTGTATTTTCTTTTAAAAAATTAATTTAAGGGATGATGTTAATTAATTATTAATTAAGGAGGGGAGTATATAAAGGTGAATAATGTTTTTATTAATTGATTACAATGAAGTCCCTGTTGAAGGGAAGGAAGTGCTCAATCCGTGTGTTTTAACTGTGGAAAAATAAATTATATCTGTTGTAGTCCATGGTGCAAGCAGTGTGTGAATTTTCTTATATATATATATATATATATATATATATATATATATATATATATATATACATATATGTGTGTGTGTGTGTGTGTGTGTGTGTGTGTGTGTGTGTGTGTGTGTGTGTGTGTGTGTGTGAGTGTGTGTGTGTGTGTGTGTGTGTGTGTGTGTGTGTGTGTGTGTGTGTCATCAACATAAACCCCTCTTTTTCAATTTGTTTCCCATTTTTGCACGGGGTTGATTTATCACATCAACTGTTGACACGTCTCCTGATTCATAGCCATTCTCCTACTTTTGTTGGCATTTATGTTTGGTCACAAGCCTTCTCTCATGCAATTCATCCATCTCTTTGCTGGCCATCCTTGTCTCCTTTTTCCTTCTTATTTCTCCCATATCTTCTCTACTAAATCATATTTTGCTTGCCTGCATTGCTTCTTCTTCTTTGCTTTCTCTATATTTGGGCTATTTTAGCTTCTGCTCTGTTCTCCTCATTTCTTCATCTGTTGCAGTGTATGCATCCTACTATTCATTTGAGGCTCTTCATCTCCAGTACCTCAAAGTTCCTGACCTGCTCTGCCTTCACTGCCCAGGTTTCTGGGCTTTACAGAAGCACTGGTTAACCCACTGTTTTGTACACCTTACTTTTCACCTTATTTGGCATTCATCTGTCACACAAAACCACTGCCATGTTTTACCAGTTGGCTGCAGCCTCTCTGATTCTGGCTTTGATGACCTCATTTAGACTTCCCTTGTCCACAGCCACCCCTCCCAAATACTTGAAGATGCCAGTCTGTTTGACTATTTCCCTTCTATACCAGTTTTCAGCTTCTTCCAAACCCCCATTGGCAGCTATAACCACTCTCTTGTCTGTACTCGGTATCTCTTGATGTACCTTCAATTTTGCATTCCATTTCCCTATTATTTTCTCAAGTTCAGAGTCTGCTTGTAGTGTCACACTGTCTGCATACAGCAGTTTTGTTTATCTGTCCCTTTAAATCTGTTTGCTAATGTAGTTAATCAGCATTATGAAGAGCAGTGGGCTCAGAGTTTAACCCTGTTGCACTCTCACGCCTACTGGGTACCTCTCTGTGAATCTAAAGACTTATTGTTTTTCTATCATTGGGTCCTTGCATGTGTCTTGCACTAATTCTACCAATATTTATTGGACTTCATCTCAAGACAGCCCAAGTCAGCATCCTTGGGACCTTGTCATAAGTATAAGAATGCCAAATTGAAGTATTTCTCCATCTCCATCTCCAACTTCTTCTCCATTATCTGTCTCACTGCAAACATCATGTCAGTTGTGCTGCATCCTGATGTGAATTTGAGCTGCTTATCTCCCATCTTACTTTCTGTTAACCTATATGTTTGTTTATCAATCTCTTTTTCCAGCACTTTCATGCAGTGTGACACGATTTTGAGACCTCTGCACTGCCCTCAACTGTAAATGCCCCTTTTACCTTTTGGTTTTGTACATTGGCACTAAAATGCTTATTCTGCAGTAATCTGGGGTACTCCTTTTTCCCCAACCCACAGTAAGTATCTCAGGAACCATTTATCCCTAGTAACTTGATCTTATCTGCCATGACTTCATCTGAACCTGCAGCTTTCCCTAACTTCATTTTCCTTTGTGATCTTCATACTTATTGGGGTGGGGTCTTCTTCCTTTTTCATTGTGAGCTGTGCATAAGGCATAGCTTCATAGGTTCATAGAAGGTTGCTAGGCTAACAGACCTAGAGCTCTTACAAGCCTAGCCATATTTATCCCGCGTCACCCCAATTGTCAGTGGTTAGGTGAGTAAAGCTTGCACAGGTAAGGATATATGGTAGTTAATACCAACTTCCTCTGTCCAGGAGGGACATGGGCATCACCCCAGGAGTGAATTTGTGGTCACCCATCCATTGATCTTGGTTGTGTTTGAATAGGGTCCATGAGGGGCTCTGTTTCATGTAAACTAGAAGTTGTTCCAGAGAACTAACAGTCTCTGGGAGATGTATCTATCTCTCTAACATGACCAGTTCATTACAGAGGCTAGGTTAAAATCCCTGAAGTGAGTGATCTTCCTGCAGTTTGATTTATAAATGTGTAGCATTTCCATCAGGGCTGGGTCAAAGACTGCCCTGTAAGCCAGGAACAGTTCACCCCTTAGCAACCTGTAAGAGACAGAATACAATGACAGGACTTTCAGTCTTTCTGCATAAGACTTGTTTTGTGTACCTTGTAATTTCTTGGTGAGAAACCTCTGTGGTTGCTCCAGTTGTTGCAGGTGTCTGGTGAGGTACATGCAAAATGAAGCACTGTATTTAATTATTGGTCTGATGAAGGCTGATTATAATGGAATTGTAACATCCTTAGATCTAGATGTGTTGCCTTTACTTATAAGGTGTGCCACATAGAAGGATTTCCTTAATATTGCAGATACATGGTGGTCAAAGTTCTGATTGCTATCAGCCTGAGTACCCGGATCACATACCACTTGGTCTACACTTAGGGGGGGGTGCTGTTTATAATGTAATTAGCAGGGATTTCAGCTTTCCCAAAGGGAATAATAATGCATTTTTGCATTTAGCTTTAAACTGCGGCTTTGGCACCAAGCATTTGTGTGTAAGAATCAACACAAAGAAACCAAGAAAACTAAAAACTGCAATCTAGATGTGAATCCAATAACCACTTAGAAACAATTTTTTTAGCGCTTTCGTTCACAATTTATTTAGTAAACTTCTTCAGAAAAAAATCTGTCTAACCCTTATTTCCTTTTATATATGATCTTACAGGAAATGACCTCATATATCAACCATATTGTTTTATATGCATAAAAATAAATTTAAATTTCTTGACTTGTATTTAAAAATACATGCACTCATGTTGTTAGTATATCTAAACCATATTTTTACACATTTTATATGTGTTATCTATTCTTTAAAAAACATTTAAGATTGATGGAATCATTCAGTCCTGGTACATCATCAGCTCCAAGTAACAACTGCCAAAAGGCTTCTTTGCATTCCAAAATGTTGTTCAAATCACCTCCAAATATAACTTTTTCTATCTTGTCTATAACAAAAAACTCAAACTTTTTAAAAATCTACACATATAGAAGTATGCTTTGCCAAAAAGTTCGTAAAATCCTTATTTTTTATAGCCAAATTGTGCTCATAAATTCTCCTTTTTAAAACTCTTATAGTTTTTCCTATGTAGTAATGGTTACAAGAAACACAATTTGCAATATAAACCACAGACTCTGTGTTACAATTGTAGTAGTCCTTTGCCCAGAAAGTGTAATTCAAATGTCGTAAAGTAATAAAGGAACTATTGCTAATGAATCTACATTGTTTGCAGTTTTTGCAAGCATATGTACCTTTTTTAGTACTAATTAACCTGGAATGGCTGTCTTCTTTTTTGTTGCCTAATTCTAGTATAGACGTAAGGTTACGTTCTCTCTTGAAACTAAATTTTGGTCTAATACCTACTGAAGCAGCCAAATCCTTGTTACCTAGTAAAATTCTCCAGTTGTTCTCAATTATTTCCTTGACAAGCCACATTTCATTGACTATAGGTAAAGGAAATGTTGTCATAAAATTGGTTGAGTCAGTGGTAACTGCCTCTAATGTTGGACCTATACTGCCTCTAATGTTGGACCTATACAAATGTCTTTAGATAACAAAATAGGTGAAGCCACTCCTTTTCATAACACCATAACTTCTTTCTCTATCATTTTCAACCATTCTAATGTGTATCCTCTGGACAAAAATAAGGTCCTTAAAAAAGAAAGTTCACCTATGAATGTGTTGTCATCTGTAGTAAGTCTACTGAGTCTTATCATCTGACCCTTGCCAACACCCCTTTTCATGTGTATTGGATGTAGACTATCCCTATGCAAATACTGGTTAGCAAAAACAGGTTTTCTGAATATTTTGCTGGAGATAGTGTTTCTTTCTTTGTCCATACTTAAATGTAAATCTAAATATGAAATAGATGTACCAAATCCACTCACTTTGAATTCCAAAAAATCAGTAGTAGAGTTAAGATCCTCCACCATTTCCATAAACTCATTGTATGTCCCCATCCATAAGAAAAACAAATCATCAATGTATATATAATAAATTTGTATTTTGGGGTAACTAGAATGTCTAGTTAGAAATTTTAACTCCCAATTAGCCATGACCAAATTGGCAAAAGCGGGGGCCACCCTTGCCTCCATGGCTACTCATGAGATCTGTTTGTATAAACTTTTATTGAATCTGAAAAAAATATTGTCTAATATTAGATTCATTAGACTGCAAATGGTGTTAACTTTGGTACTAGCAAATTCTGTGTGTTCAGTCAGATATTCCCTAAGATATTCAACACCTTCTTGTTGGTGTATAGAGGTGTACAATGACTTAACGTCTAAAGTACCAAAACTAGTACCATCTAAACTGACATCCAAATTCCTAAGAAACCTAGTATTTTTAATCCTCCCCTTCAGTCTACTCTGCAGGTTTTTCAAGATATATGTGAAAGAGAATTTAGGAAAATCACACACAGTGGGTATATGGAAAACCTCACAAAAGAAGAAAATGATGCATTATATGATTTGAGCAAAAATTCTAAAATCAGGACAATGAGAGCAGACAAGGGTGAAAAACTAGTGGTCATGAACAACTACGATTATGAAAATTCTTTGATGAAAATGTTAGAAGATACAAGCACATACAAAAAGGTTAACATAGGTGAAGTCAAAGATAGTTTCCAAAAGATAGATGTAGCTCTTTTTGACATGTATAGTCAGGATGAATTAGACTATGAGAGTTACAACTGTCTACTAGTTGAACATCCAAAAATGGCATCTTTTTTGGAATTCCTAAAACACAGATGAATCAAAGACTTCCACCATTTAGGCCTATTATTTCAGTGAGACATTCTAAAACTGAAAACATTTCTGTTTGGTTAGATCATGTTCTCAATCCAGTTGTTCAAAAATCCAAATTTTATTTAAGAGATTCGTGGCATTTGTTGGAAAATCTTAGGAATTCGGATGTCAGTTTAGATGGTACTAGTTTTGGTACTTTAGACGTTAAGTCATTGTACACCTCTATACACCAACAAGAAGGTGTTGAATATCTTAGGGAATATCTGACTGAACACACAGAATTTGCTAGTACCAAAGTTAACACCATTTGCAGTCTAAT
>NC_056728.1:1462978119-1463069286 GCF_019279795.1 Protopterus annectens
ATCACCATTGCAAATAAGAAAAGGCTCAGAGCTGAACCTTGATGTAACCCCACCTCCACCTTAAACGCATCTGTCACTCCCACCGCAGACCTCACTGCTGTCACACCACCCTCGTACATATCCTGTACCACTCTTACATACTTCTCTGACACTCCTGACTTCCTCATACAATACCACAACTCAGTGTGAGTGTGTCTGTGTGTGTATGTGTGTGTGTGTGTGAGTATGTATATATATATATATATATATATATATATATATATATATATATATATATATATATATGTGTGTGTATATGTATATATATATATATATATATATATATATATGTGTGTGTGTGTGTGTGTGTGTGTGTGTGTGTGTGTGTGTGTGTGTGTGCGTAAAGAGACAGGGATATAAACACACGTACATGTACGCTCACATACACACACACACACACACACACACACACACACACACACACACACACACACACACACACACACACACACATACACACACACACCCACACTACACACACACACACACACACACACACACACACACACACACACACACACACACACACACACACCTTACATGAGATTGTCCAGTAATACCAACAGACAGCACTTTTCCTCCTGAAAAATGCTGCTATTATAGTTTTTTAAACAGTGGCCCTTCACTGCATCTCAGTTTGAAGTATCCACTGAGCTGCATGAAAGGTTTACCTGCCACTCTGATAATAAGGTTTGCATGGTGACATGCGTAAGTTGTGATGGTTTCTGTGATGGGTCAACATCTAGGAAACTGCTGCAACACATTTATGAGCTCATGTAAAAAATGCAACCATACCACCACTTTAAACAATTTTATTTTATTTATTTATTTATTTAATATTTAATATTTTTATGTAGTGGATAAGGTAAGGCTTGATTCTAGAGGTGTTGACTTAAATAGCATATTGGAAAACCATGAACTAAAGTGTCAGATAAGCCTGAATACAGGATATTCACCTGATTTAGTAGATAGCATTACATGCTTTTAACAAGTAATTTTAACAAATATTTTCTTGCTTTCATATAAATAAGAAAACACAGGCATTAGAATTACATACCTATATGAAGTGTTTGTTTCATAATTCTTTGAAGTTCTTGGAATTGATTTTTTATCCATTTATTAATGTATCTATACTGTAAATATATTTGCTTGAAAAATATTTTATGTTAAAGAGGAGCACCCCATATGTAAATGATATAAACATGCAAGCATGATTCAGAATCATACAAAATTTGCATGATAAATATTTGCACACTGGTGTATTCCCTCTTTCTCTCTCTGTCTCTGTAATGCTAAGATACTAGGAGTTACATTTACATTAACTGGTTGGCACGTGTTATTGACCACTTTGGAAGCCAGTGTCTACAATGCTGCATGGCATTGTCCTGCATTTTGCAGAAAACTTTAACATTTGTTGAGACATCATCACCACCATGACCAGAACATTGCTGACTTCAACTGTGTGGACAAAGATATTGCATGAGAGCTAGTAGGTGGTGCCATCCTTACATCATGCTCAAGAGGGAATGCATGAAATGCCTGTCTTAGGGGACAGAAAAGTTTGTTTAGCATTCTTGCTATAAGGACCTTCAGCACTCAGCTGGGGACATATCAGGAGTTTTGCAGGTCTCAGCCTCATTAATCCCACACCAATTCCTGATGTATGTGTAGAAGTATATTTAGTTCCCTTGAATGGCAAAGCACATAACTCCAACTATGCAGACATTCTCCAACTGAAACCATTTCCCTGAGGTCTCTGGGACATTGACTACATCCACATTGCTATCAACACCCAACCTGTCCCACATGGCTTCCAGTACATCAGTGGAAGAGTTTCCAACCCATCAACTGCTAGGTGGGGTTTACTACAAAGAGGAATATATAAAATGTGTCTGTACAACATCCAGGCAGTTCCTATTATTTTCACATCTAGCATACATCCAACTTATACAAGGTTTCATGCACAGGACTTTCCCTCAGATCATCTAGTTGGCAGATGCACACACTACAAACCTTAGAAGCCACATGGGTCTAGTCCAATTAATACTGGTAGCAGATCACTCATAATAGCATTTGTTGTTGTGTGTCACAAAGTATGCCACAAATGCCTTAGTGCCATATCTGATGACCTCTATCCACAACCCCCAGACAGTGGTAGAGATGGTGTGCAACTCCACACTTACCAGACATTGAACATCATCATACACATGTTCAGAGTGCCAAAGTGTTATTTACATTCCTTGTATACATCTGGCGGTGCACTGCAGTATGTTGCGGAGACATACAGTAAGGTTTTTATGGTATGCACTATGCTACAGAACATGGTGCTATGAAAACATTCACAGCAAAGGAAGACTGTAGCACTGAAAGACATACTTGTGCCAGCAGCAGAAGAGGAGTAGAGTGAGGACTTTGATATATTCATAGCACCCCCCCGCATGTGTGAGGGTGCAGTATACTGTGGAAAACTAAAGTGTTGCCATCTGGTCCACAGCTACGGACCATGACAAGATAAACATTGAACAAAAGTGTTGCATGCATTTACATGAAAAGGCTATGCATTGCATTGCATTAATGGGCCACACTTTGCATCAGATATTACCATACTCACATTAGCTACAGGGATGGGCAGGCTGGACATATCTGTAACTATGTTTTGGGCCCTGTTCTTGGCATGGAAATCATGTTGGTGATCCTGCAATGCACATGAAGCACTGTTGCATTGTGTCCAACCCCAGCATTTATTTGCTACACCAGTTCATGCCACACCTGGTCACAGATGGCCTTAACAGCCTTCTTGCTGTACAGAATTCTCCAGCTAGGGATAACTGGAACCAGCAGTAGAATCTCATTCTTCATCAGGGTAAATATTTTCACCATCCGCCATTTGTCAGTGCCATGACAGTTCCAATACACCTGTGGGTATACATGTGGATCAGGGTGCATATACAGATCTAGCCACATCAGCCAACACCTGCCACCTCACGACCCCTACTACCCTTGTGGTGAGTACAGTCTTATACAGTGCTATTATGTAACTGCTTAAACACTGCACACACACACACGCACACACACACACAAACACACACACACACACACACACACACACACACACACACACACACACGATTACACATACTCAGACACACACACACATGCACAAACATACAGAGAAAAAAAATAATATATATATATATATATATATATATATATATATATATATATATATACACACACACAGACACACACACACACACACACACACACACACACACACACACACACACACACACACACTGACCAATTATACCCTCTACTATGTACAATATATAATTGTGACGTCTCTCCTCTGGGCCAGTAATCAAGGAGCCTCAAACATTACCACTGACACCAATGGGGGATGTTCACGTAGAACAAAAATGGATACACCCAGTATTTTCAGTTGCAGTTCTCTGTACCAAACACAGTTTCCCTAAAGACCTCACAGGGAGTACACTCCAGGCCTGGGACTACACTTCCTGTCCAGGCCCCAAATAAGTCTCCACCTTTCTCTCTGCAGAAACTAGTGCTCTGTGTCCCTGTTTCAAGTAGCTGACATGCACACTCTTTGAGATTTGATTTTCGAGCACACACACACACACACACACACACACACACACCCACACACACACACACACACGGGGAAAGGCTGGCACAGATTTACCAGTTATATCCCCTCTTCCCAGACTATAAGATGGATTCACTGCCACCAGTCAGCTACTTTAAGACTCTTACCAGGGTACCCAATTACTCTTAGCAAAATTAATACTTATACAAATGGTAATGTTTGTACAACAGGAAGACTTTCAGGAACATGAAGCCCACACTGCCACCAAATATATGCAGTTACTGTCGAAGGTTAAGCTCTTTTCTAGAAGACCAGCCACAATAAAAGGTTTAGATATATTTAATAATAAATAATACAATAGAAAACATGAAATAGTGACTATCTATTTACAATAAATACCAGAGTTTCAATTAACAGGAAATGTAAAAAATAACACAGATGGAAAGACTCATACAGATACAGAAAAACAATACTTTTAGCTAATCTTACTATTTTCCTAACTGACTGAAGAATTACAATTCTCTGGTTACTTACTAAAGCAAGTCAAGATGAAATGGGTGAGTGGTCTTTGTTGTCAGGTTCCCAAAAACACAGTACTCAGTGTCTCTATCACATCTCTCACAAATATCTAAAAACAATTTCAGTGCTGGCTATAAAATGACTTCACATCTGGTCACTTGACTCTGTGGTTCCCACACAACTCCCCTGACTAGAAGCTGAACCAGAATCTAGCACAGACGTGACTCAATAAACACCTAGAGCTTTGCTAAAGCATCTGGAGACTGTAAACCAATTCCAATACTTTCATCCTTCTTGTAGTGACTAGCCAGCCATTCTCTGGCACCCCAGGGTAGCAATTAGTTCACCACTAAGGACAATAAGAACAGGATCCCAGACCAGACATTGTGTCTCCAGCTGCATTCAGCCCTGTGAGAAAAAATCTTTATAGCCTAAACCGAGTAATTTAATTTCAGGCTATTTTTCTTAAGGTAAGCTGGGCTAAGTTTAACCCCTTCCTTTCCAGGATCCTCTGTTAACATATATACATTTTCTCAGTTATAACAGTACAGTCTGATATAAATGCATATTTCTTTTCTGTCCAGCAGGACCCACTATTGATACATTTTTGACACAAGCATCTGTACAAATCAGTTTGATATACAAATATCATAAAATTATTTTCAAAACTCCAGCTAGCTATGCTAGCATATGTTACACATGCACTGCTCAACTCTCTCTGGCATACCTGGCACTACCTCACATCATCACAATCATTACTATTTAAACTGTAAATTCACATATCCAACTGTTTCACATACTACATAGATTAATTCACATGCAATTCAAAATATTTCTTAATTTATATCCCATAAAAGGAATACTTTTGACTATTACTTTTTTTTTCAAACCACTAATGACAAAAGGCCTGATAGTGGCTTTCAGTTTACCAGCATTTTTTGTCATTTTAATATTCTAGTTTTCCTTTGTGTCATTATCTTAACAATTTTATGAGAATGTAAAACAACCACTGGTGGATTTATATGTAAACACTTTAATCATACCTTCTACCACCTCAGCATATTGCTGCCTTCTAAGGAAGATGCAAAAAGGTACAGTTTAAGTTTTTTCATATGAAGTCACTAGTTGTTTTATAGGTATAGCTATTGTTGTGTTATAATTTTAGGAGACTGTACATTCCCTAATGAACTGTTAGACTCTACTACATACTAATTTTATTTTGAAAGCCTTAAAAAGGGACTATAATATATCTGATCTCTGTCAGTGTTCAGCAAAGATAACTTCATATTTTCTCAGGAATTGGGTCTACATGATCTACAACTGAAGTAGGTTTACTAAAATAATCAAAACTGTGTATACCAAAAGCTTTTGTATTTGTTAAATTGTATTAAAGTGAGCATACAGGTGTGCACCACATTCATATAAGGTAAGAACCAGATAAAGCAAGAATTTTCAGTGCTGAATGTTGATTTGTATTGGCTGTGGATTGAAGAAACTGTGTCTAATGATACATATGATGAAATGTGAGGAAGTTTCTAAGTAGAAATAGAGACAATAATTCCCCATAGCATTTAAAATGTCAAGGGTCTGTAGAAGGGGATTGTCATCTTGAACATTTTTTTCCATTTTTCTGACAATGTATTGAATTACAAATAAAGGCAAACATCTAAAACAGATAATTTCAGACAAAAAAATGTTCCTAGCTGATGCCATTTGGGTTAGTAATACTGCTGCAGTTTCTAAGTACACTCTGGCAATGTTATTTTCAGTTTTAATGTACAGTGTTGCTTTTCAACTTCATTACATTCATTCTGAACTCATTATTTCCTTAGTCATTTAATGTCAATGGACAGCACAGTGATGCAGCCTTTAGTGGCGGTACCTCATAGTGCTTGATTCTTTACTCTGGTTTCTGACAGAATCGCATTCTTTTCAAAATTTGTTTGTCATCCCTGTATCCACATAGGTTTTCACAGGATGCGTTGATTTCCTTTTACATATAAAAGAGTTGCAGGTAGGTGAATTGCTTATTTTCTACATTATCTGTGGGTGTGTAAGCATCCTATGATGGCCTGGTATTCTGTCCAGGACTGGTTCTTTGCCTTACACCTATTGAGTGCTGGCTTAGATACCACCACCCTGAAGAGGGTAAAGTATCTATGAGAAAAATGAATGAACAAATGAATGAATGAATGAATGAATGAATGAATGAATGAATGAAATATGACAATCAGACTCACAAAGAACAGATACTACATGTGTTCTTATTTTGTTCTGTACTGCACATGATTTAGCTGACCTACTACTACATGGATATGTTTTGTTATATGAAATAATAACAAAGCTCTTTATATGCATACAGTATCTACTTATTATAAGCAGATTTTTACCAACAATGATCAATTAATTATATTTATTAAGGAAGTGTAAAAAATATTGACTGTATAGATGAACACATTGTAATTTTAAAGCCTATACATTTGCAATACAATAATATATAAATGCTTGGCAGGATTCAATAAACTCCATGTAGGCTTTGTGTAAAGCCTACATGAAGTTTACATGTTTTAGCAATAAGCAGCAAAGTTGATTAGATTTTCATGTCGTGTGCCACATTTACATGTAAACAAGCGCAGTTTCTTGGCTGGAAACAGTGTTGTCAGCTAGGAAACTGTGTAAAGCAACACAAATAGTAAACCTATTACCTTAGATCAAACTAGGTTAGTGGAATTGGACAGAAATTTACAATGATTAACAGGGTTTATCATATAGTAAAGTATATGGTCCGTACACAGTACAGGGCAGTGTGCATAGTGCAGATTGTGAGGGTGGCCTAATGTTTAAGGTGTTTGCCTTACAAACACAAGGTACAGGGTTTGAGTCCCACAAGGGATAATTGGCTAGGCTTAAAATGGCTTGCAAGGGCAGTTAGCTTAGTACTAATCTATGAACCTATGAACCAGATTATTGCGGGATCCCATTCCAGGCATTCTATAGAAAAGTTGTGTAAATGATTTGTAATGGTACATGGACTGCCATTTAAAATAAACAGTCAGGGGAAGTGTGTGTATTGAACAGTGTAACACAGGTGAATTGTAACATGTATGAACACAAGGAAAGAGGACAGCAGATGACAGCATGTAAATGGGAGACAGTTGTAATAGGAACATTAATCACATATCATCATGGTGCAATACTGACTGCACAGTGAAAATGTATATTGTGTGACTGTCAGACAAAGTAACATAACAATGGAGAAAATATCTTTGCGATATAAGCAGTCTGACATGAACAATGGAGAGGACATCTGTCATGGATGTTATATACAATTGGGGTTGGCTGCATATTGTGAAGATGTACAACATGTTTTGCCTGGATATGACTGTAATGTCAGCAGAGGCCTCCAGCAAGTAAGAGACAGTTACAGGCTCATGGACTACAGTAAAAGAAGCACGCACAATCATGGACAATATCAGAATAATACCACCAGTAATCCCATGTCTCTGACACAACATATGTGATTCTGGGTGATCATAGATGGCTCTGCACAAACACACTTGTGCAACTATTATAAGATGTCAGTACTCTATGAGGGTATTCCAGCACACCATCCTGACACTGTAACATCTGCTGGAGGTGCTAGGAGGGGCACTGCTATACCTGAATGTGACATTATGATCACTACAGGTTAGCTGACAGGTGTGCATGGCATATATATGGCACAATCCACACTGTCAGGAATGTAACCCATGCCATCAATGTTGTCAAACAGCTATGTATGAACTATGTGCATCACCAGAACAGGTATCACACATGCATCTGGTATAATACCTTAATGGGGGGGGGGGGGTTCACACCATCAGACAGTAATGTTTATGCAACAAACAGAATACCTAGGTATAGCCAATAAGATGTAAGACAGCTCACTGTGGAAAAGGTGGTACACTTCATTTACACATCACTGGAAGATGTGTAGGGAGGCACATGAAGAACAGTGAATTGTACTCAGTTATTGGTGTGATGAAGGCTGTGAATTATGGAGGTATTATGTACTTTGATGTGAATGTCCTACACATACTCAGTAGTTGTGTTACATACAAGAGAGTAGTAGCCACATGCTGTTAGGCGTTCCACATACCACCTACCCAGGACACAGGTCGCATGCCAATTGGTCTGCTTATAGGGTGTGATGTCTACATTATCCTTGGGTTGTGCATTTGTTTTCATAAGGTAACAAATCCCCCCATGTTTTTGTTCATCTCATGTGTTGTCATGGCTGTGGCAGCAATCTTTAGTGTGCATTGATAGTCTGTATTACACTAATATCACAGTTTGAGTCAATGATTGCCCACAATCTATAGTCTTCCAAACAGCTGTTTGAATAATGTATGTGCATGTCATTCTTGATGTCTGTGACTTAAATAATGGACAGGAAAGGGCCTAGCAGACAGCCCTGATGTACAGACCTGATTACTGGATCCAAGATATAGGTCACTTCACATATTTCAACATATTTAGATACCACGTATATGTTCCAATGGTCTACCCACTTGGTGATGTAGGTATTTGTGATGATATGGGAGAGTTCCAGCATAGCCAGCTGGGGTTTTGTAAAGAATGATATGTCTTTTGAATATCAGATTGATTTATACAAGATGCTTGTGTTAAAAATGTATTAGAACTAAATATCATTTGTATATCAAAATGATTTTGTACAGATGCTTGCACATTAAATGCATTTGTGAGCTTTGCTTGTGGTGACATGTATCAACAGTGTACCATGCTGAAATGAAGAGAAATGTACATGTATTATTGTAGCTGAATTAAATGTATATGTTTAAATAGGGAATATTGGCACAGCAAAGGTTAACTTTAAGAAAATAAGAGAAATGTAAATGAGCTGTTAAACCATTAAAAGGTACCCCACAGTGCTGAATTAGGATTGGGGGCACTGGGTCTGGGGAACAGCCTTTGTCCATTAGCTCAGTGAAAAGAGGGGAGGCCCCAGGCACTGCCACAAACCTTTGGATGTGTATTGTAGCCATCTGTGCTAACTTCCTGTCTCAGCTTCAAAGGGGAACACTGTGAAAACCTAGAGTCAGGTGACCAGATGAGGTCATTCTGCCAGCCCTCTTGGAAATTATATTTTAGATATTGCAGAGAAATCTCACCCCGGGATACAGGAAGCTGCATTTTCCATGCAGAAACAGTGTAGGAGCTCCTGGATGCAAAATGGCCACCGAACGATTTAGGAAAGTGCCGTTTTCATGTGCACGAGTGGCCCTACACTGTTCTAGCATGGAAAACCGGCAAATATGCAAATCACCTCATCTGCTGGTGAAAACCATGCAAATGAGGTGATTTTTTGATTCACCATGCTGCCAGGTCTCAGTGCTAGAATAGTGTCAATGCATAAATATATTCAGAAAATAACTAAGTACATTTCTGCAAATGACAAAACGGAGGCATGACAGCTTGTGAAAAAGCATATATTATGTACATTAGACATGCCAATGGCCAAATATAAGGCCATTGGCATTAAAAAGTGATTAATTATTATGAAAATTAAACTTTTTTTTTGGCTGATCTCGGCCGTTTAAGCATAGGGCAGTGCCGACAATTTTGCTATTATAGTCAATGGCATGCAGAATGTAAACAATACCAGGGTGCACTGGTTGTCAAGGGGAAAGGGTCCGTTTTAGTGCAGTAACTAATAACCTACACACTAGGGTATGCAAATGAGGGGAGTTATACTGAATCACATATTTCTTCAAAGTGTCAGCTTGTACCTAACCGTGTAGGTGCAGCAATACAACAGTGCAAGTGTAAGAGCTGAATGACTTCATAAGGGGGTGTGTCATGCTTGCTGTAAGCTCATTGGAGCTCTGTGGCCCATGTTTTCCCTTAGCTAAGCACAGCTAAGGAAGGGTGTGTGTCAGATGTGCCTGAGCAGTGTGTACATAGCCTAAACAGGTGTGCGTGCTGTGCACCAGGTTTTAAACAAAAACAAAAACAAAAAAATGGAAATGGCAGCACTGTTTACATTTGAGCACTGGGTATGCGTGGTGCACCTCAAGGCTTAAATAGGGAGGAACTGGGAAGGGGATACAGCAGTAGGAAGGCAATCAAGGAGAACTAGCATAGTTGGCAGGTGGAATGTATCAGAATCAACCAATTAGACATGCAGCAGCCCAGCACACTACTATAAACTATGCAAACACCATTCAGACTGTTTTTTGGGAAACAGCAGTAGGAAGGCAATCAAGGAGAACTAGCATAGCTGATAGGTGGAATGTATCAGAATCAACCAATTACACTTGCAGCAGCCCAGCACACTACTTTAACTATGCAAACACCCTACAGACTGTTTTTTCCCCACAAACTCTACACCACTGGTGTACACAGATGGGGGATTTTTAACTGGCAAAACTAACTAAAAATGTTAGAAGCTGCTGCTGCTTTACTCCATCAATATGTGCTAGAGACTGAGGGTGGTGAGGAGGAGAATGCTGACAACCGACCCACAGTGAGGAGGAAGAGAAGAGTGTACAGACCCAGGGCAACCTACCAGGGTCTACATGAGCTGGAGATAGCGGAGTGCTATAGGGTGGACAGGGACATTCTACAGCAAATCATTGAGCTGTGCCGGCTATGCCTCACACAGAGAACTAATAGAGGGGAACCCATCCCAGTGGATACCAAGGTATCATTAGGCTTAAGAATACTAGCCACAAGTACCTTCCAAAGACCAACTGGGGATATCATGGGAGTCTCACAAGCATCAGCATCTAGGGTATTCCACCAGTTCCTGGATGCCATGACACCACATGCCACTGAGCACATATATTTCCCCACCACCTGTGAGGCATTGAACAGATGTATGCATCTCTTCTGCTGTATAGCAGAATGCCCTGAGGTAATTGGTGCTATAGACTGCATACATATACACATCAAAGCACCACCCAGTGAGCAGGGTAGGGTCAGCATAAACCGCAAGGGCTTTGACTCCATCAAGTGCCAGGTAGTATGCGATGACCAGGGCATTATCATGAATGTGTGTGCTGAAAGCCCTGGAAGCTATCACGACTCCCACATCTGGCATTGCTCACAGCTGTATCAGGCATTTGGCATGGGGGACATCCCATATGACCATTTAGTGGGGGATGCTGGCTATGCACTGGAGGCGTGGCTGATGACACCCATCAGAAATACACACACACCCGAACAAGAACACCATAATGAGGCACAAGCACAAACCAGGATCATTGTAGAGCATGTGTTTGGGATGCTCAAGTCACGGTTCCGCTGCCTTGACATATCTGGTGGAGCCTTGCAGTACTCTCCACCTACATGTACACAAATTTTCATAGTATGTGCCATGCTTCACAATATGATCCTGTGGAAACAGCTGTAGCAGGAACAGCACGGGGTAGGGCCACACATCCCCCCACCATTGCCAAGTCAAGCACAGGCACAGAGGGACTCAGAGGAGGAACATCCTGAGCCTGCCCCTGTAGGCAGAAGGAGGCATGCCCAGTATGCCCATGCCTTGGCAAAGAGGCAATGCATAGCACACACACTGACACTGTCGGGACCCAGGGACTGATACCTCTCTCTGACTCGCACATACAGTAAAAGGGATGCCAAACATGACAATACCTGTGCTTTGCCATGTATATGTAGTGTACTACATGTATCCAATATAGTCAGCCCTCCAGCACCATCCTCAATACTAGTGCAGCAACAAGGTAAGTCACCCTTCCTATCAATTACTGAATGAAGTAGTATGTTCCATACTTGTATGTATGATATGGATGCAAGCATGCAAGGGAATTGGGTGGCTGAATGGGATAGCAGAAAACAGCTGAAAGCAATATGGGACAGCAGGAAATTCATAACAAATATTGGTGTCAACATTCTAGGCAGCACTACACAAGATGACAACTCCCACCGCAGTACATGGGATGGCCCAAATAACTGTGGGTGTCAATAGGTCATACGCATGGATGTCAATGAGGGTCACATACCCACCACCAGCCTCACCCAGCAGGACAGGTGTAGATGACCATAAAAAAGGCTGAGCTAAGGCCCCCAAATGATGGCAATGGTAAACAGCCCCCCCCACCAGACCTACACAGACATACTACAACAGATCTGGCAGTTGGATTTTAGTTCTGAAGAGTAAGAAGTCTGAAACTGAAATTTATGCCATTAAGATCTAACATGTGTACTCTACTGATATGCCTCCTTTCTGCGTGATAGGTCACAATACAATATGAAATGGAAGCCAGCAGACTTACCGAAATACCAGTACAGTCATTGCAAATGTTTAAAGTCTTCAGGTGTTCACCCGCCCCCCACAATCCCATGTAGAAATGCAGTAACATGTAAGTTGGAGGAGTAATATCACTGGAGCACAGATTGCCAGAGCTGTCCCAATCTACATTGTTGCATGTGTACAATATGTAGGGGTCAGTGTGGTAAGTCTGTTGTGTGTTTAATATTGCATGGAAGTGGTCAGCATGTGGGCCTGGATGGTTGTGTCTCAGTGGCCTAGGTACAGTACAGGGCCATGTTCCAACAACTGCAGTGCCAACCACACTGCTTCTCAGCTACACCCATGTCAGCAGTTGCACATACTCACTGTCCAGATATAAATATCCGTCACTGTCAAAAAGCTGGACATGCCATGAATGGGGGCACATACATAGAAAAAATACACAGGTGGAAGTAACCTACACAGAGTGCATATAAAATAACTGTCAACTGCACACAAGTTTGGAATTATACATAGAGGTTAGCATCACATGAGTTGTCCCTCTAGTATGGAATACTGGTAGTCTGGCCAATCACTGGCAGACAACAAAAGGCACAGTTATAAAGTGATGACAGGCTGCCCATGTCCACACACAAGCCAGCATAGGGGGAATGTCCCAGGTATATTTGTGAGTCAGGTGCAAGTAGCTTCCATATCACGCATGCACCCAGTTCACCCCACCATCAGCCACAGGTTTACCACATGTCATATCCTTGCTGTAGGGAATGAGTACAGCATGAACCCATCTCTGTATGGGAATACATACATGATGCTGCATGTTGAATAGGTGTCCAATGCAGGTGTGTCCCTAGCTGTAAGCAGCAACCCAACCACATCAGTATGAACAGGAAGGATTGACAGGAACACCTCAACCACTCACCACTATCACCCCAGGGTAATCCACTGGCTTGCAGCCTGGGAATGTATGACTGACAGAATGCACTGGCCTGCTACAGATGGCCTGCAGCACTCTCAAATGGCCTATAGTCCTCTGGCAAAGGCCCATGCCTCACCCATAGTGACAATGTATGGAATGTCAGGGGGTCCTAACTAACAACCTAACACAGTAAACAGAAAACAAATGCAAGGTCATGCTGGCAAATGCTAGTAGCATGCCTTCCCTTGTCCTACTGCAAGGACTGTGGACCAGGCCATAAATACTACTGAGATAAAGGCCCAACTACAGGGATACCTCTGAGATATTGCTTACATAATGTTAGGAAGAGGAGAGAATAACGTGGGGGTATAGAAGCATGGATGTCATGGAGTGTCTGAAGTCTGAATCTCTAATGTCTACCCATACTACCCACTGACTGCAAATCCATGAATGAATAGCCACAAAACTGCTTGTAAACCACAATGTGAAGGTAAACTGACCAGCTATATGAGTCCTGCATCTGGATAACCTGTGTGTATCTGTACAGCTGAAAGGTATGACCCCAGCAGGATATGGCCATTCCGTTAAGTTGAGAAAAGCACAAGAAGGGGATCCCCAGCCAGCATGATAACAAAGTGCTGGGCCATTTACACAGAACCAGCAGTCTGTTGTCTGTAGCTACCCCTCCACAATGGCAGGAGTGTGCCAGAATGTGTAGTCTATATGCCTCAGAATATTGGTCTCAGCATCATTCATCTTGTATTTCCCTGGTAAATAACTGTGAGCAAAGAATGATAACTGTCAATAGTTGATGACATGATACACCACAGTGTTAAACAATACATATGTCCGAAAATCTATGCTACAACCAACCATGTTACACAAGCAGCACAGACAGAAATAGTTACAGTATCTCCTGTATGTTATGCCCATTGTGTTTCCATATTGACAACCTATGTACAGATATCCTGCAGAAACAGGTTGTTAGGTGTAGCTGTAGCACACAAAACCCTGAACTGGAGTCCAACTCTCCCTGGAATGGATGCACACACTCAATATAGAAAGTCATACTGGGCATGCTCCTACACTTAGAGAAATGAAGCCCATGTCAGAAAACACAGTGGGCTACAGATATCAGTTATTTGCAGATGTCTGTGCACACACACCAAATTGTACACCATTAATACTTCACACAGACACACACACACACACACACACACACACACACACACACGCACACACACACACACACACACACACACACTGAATATGAATACTCACACATATCTAAGGCCAACATAATACATGTCAAACATACACACATAGAGACGTGGGGAAGAGAGAGACAGACAGTGACAGAGAAAATTCCATTATGAGGCCTTTCCCACCCAGTATACATCCCATTGGCCTATATCACATGATGTGCTGATGTCATTCACTGTAGAAATTCCTTTGGTTAGCCCTCAGCCCTATAGTCTTAGTGGTGCTCATGATAACTGTAACACTACAGTACAAATAAGTATCCATGTAGCAGTTGTAATCTCAGTCCTGTCAAATGTAAAGTTGTGTGTGAGTGTGTGTGTGTTTCTAGATGAATGTGGTTGCGGCCATTCACACTCACTACACTTCCCTTACTCTTCCTTTTGCACTGCTGCTAATGTCACTCACCTTCAGAGATACCTTTGGACAACTCTCCAACGTATAAGCTCTGTGGCACTTGTGAAAACTGTGTAATGCTGTTGTATAGCAAACTAGTTAGGTAGGAGTTCTAATCCTGGTCCTGGCAACTATGAAAATGTGTGTGTTTGTGTGAGAGAGTATGTGTGTCTTTGTAGAAACCTGATTTTGTGGCCATTCACACTCACTACACTTCCCTTACCCCTCCTTTAGCACTGCTGCTGATGTCACTCACCTTCAAAGATACATTTGGACAGCTCTCCAACATATAAGCTTTCTGGCTCTTGTGATAACTGAGTAATACTATACTGTAGCAAACTAATTAGGTAGGAGTTCTAATCCCGGTTCTGGCCACTGTGAAAATGTGTGTGTTTGTGTGAAAGAGTGTGTGCGTCTTTGTAAAGACCTGATTTTGTGGCCATTCACACTCACTACACTTCCATTACCCCTCCTTTAGCACTGCTGCTGATGCCACTCACCTTAGAGGTATGTTTGGACATTGTTTTACTTATAAGCTCGGTGGCGCATGTGATAAACGTGGAACAATGTAATAGCAATAACTACATTGATAGGGGTTTTAATCTCATTCCTGGCAAGTGTTTGCGTGTGTGTACGTATATCTACATATATGTGTCCGTACCTTAAAGATTTTGGCCCCATTTACACCCAGTACACTTCTCAGTGCCTGACTTTAGCAGTCTTGCAGGTATCATTCACCTTAGAAGTACCTGTTGGCAACCCTAAACCATATAAGGTCAGTGGTGCATGTGGTAAATGCGTAACATAAAGGTTTGAAAACATAGTGTGAACCTCACTCCTGGCAAATGTAAATGTGTGTGTAGGGTAAAATGTTTTGTGAAATCTCTCACCCACTACATCACCCAATGCCAGTATTTACAAGGGCTGGTGATGTTCCTTACCTTAGAAGTACCTTTGGACAACATCTATCCTATAAGCTCTGTGGCGCATGCGATAAATGCATAATGGTGTAATAGCAATACATAGGTAGGTGAGGGTCTGAAACTCAGTACTGCCAAGTGTGTGTGTGTATCATCAGCATCCTGTGTGGGTATTGGTGTGATAGTGTAATAACAGGATCCATTGGGGGTGGATTTTGCTAAATTATTATATTGAGGACCTAGTATATGTCCCAATGTCCACATTACAAGGCCAACAGTTGTCAAACACCATAGAGGTTGTTGAAGATAATCCACAGCCCTAAATGTGTAGTGCCATGTGCAATGACTATTTGACAGTATGGATTAGTTAACAATATAGGCAATCGTTCTAATACTCAGAGACCACTCTCCACCCACGAATCATACACAAACACACTTGGCTAAGCAGCAACCACTATATCAGTAGTTCTTCTGCAAATTGCCTCACATATAGTACCCACGGTGTGATTGCAGTGGACTCCATGTCAAACCAATGACCAGACATGACTGGTGTCACACAGGGTATGGACCCATGTGCTCTTATATTTGGCATCTACCCTTCCATGGTGCAAGAGAACACAAAGGCACCCTGGCTGATAATGTTTGCATACAACAGTAAGGTGGGTGGTAGCATTCCCAATCCATGTGATGTTGACATCACGCCCAAATGCCACTTGACACCTATGACTGTTGTAAAAACCCTGGACAGTACCTCAATGCCAAGAGATGTGCCGCCATTACCTTTGGGAACACTATGGGTCACATGAAGTAATACATTGGTGGGAGTCCACTGAACAGTGATGTTGTTATAACAGAATGGGAACACAGGTTGACAGTCAGCTGCCTGTTAACCACAACAGTGCCACTGACATCAGAAAGTACTTTGATGTGTTACATCTCCTGACTGTGTGTTATCCAGCAAGTAAAAGGACATGGCACCCTGTTACATCCCCTCAGTAGCCCAATCAATGTGTACAGTGGCCCTTTTGCCATGTTCCCCACTGGACACCTGCAACAACTGTAGAGTCTGCAAATGTACCCCCACAAAGGGAATACCATGCCTTATACACATGCCCTGTATGGACAGACTCCAATAACGCCAATGAATTCCTGTATCATACTGTCTATGTAGGTGCAATCACTACCTCAGTTACATAGCCATGTCTCACCAAACAAGGTTGAATGCTACTTCTAAAGATACCAATATGTCCACACAAGATGCCCCAGAGACCTCAAGCGCACTCCCACACTTAAAAGAACATGCATATGGGACTTGTGCACAACCTAGACACTGTCCACTTTATGGAACATAAATCACATACATGTGAAGCAGTGCACATCACTGACCACCCACAATAGAAATCTGGATGAGTGGATGGGGAATACAATACCCATCCCTGGGGACCACTCCAGTGACTATACTCCTGAGCCACACTGGGGACTATCTTCATGTGGCCTGATGCCAGGGTATTCCCTTGGGCTAGCCTTGTAGGGCCCTCAGGCCCATTCACCTACTACACACCTATGAAGTAATGAACCTATGGATCTCAGTATTGGCAAGTGTGTGTGTGTGTGTGTGTGTGTGTGTGTGTGTGTGTGTGTGTGTGTGTGTGTGTGTGTATGTGTGTCTGTATATGTGTGTGTGTGTGTGTGTGAATAGTAATCTCAATGTGTTTGGTTGATGAATACCCTCTGTGGCTGTGGTTATTAGCAATCGGAGGTGTGTCCAAACCACAACATGTACCATTCTCCATTCTACAACAGATGTTGTAGATCAACATATACCTATGTACAACCCTCAGCCCTATAATCTGTGAGGCATATGCTATGTGTTACAGACCGGGGATTTCCGTGCACATACTGTACACTGCCTATGACATGGTGGATGTATTATCACACTGCCATACCCCATGGTCATGCTGCAGGGCCACATCCTGGTGACACACAGACACCTAAAATAAAAACAGGATACAGCATGTGAGAACATATTTACTAAACACTTCACTTGTGGGGGGAGAGAGGGCTAAAGCTGGCACTGAATGTGTTGCCAAGACTGTGGCCAATATCTGTTGTCTCAAGATAGGTATTAACATTGTGCAGTAACTCACAGCACTTGTATCACTTGTATTTAATGCTGTGGAGGTTGTTGATGCAACTATCAAAGGCTGTTGTGATTGCCATCAGTGTCTGCTGCATATCTGCTGTCATAGATGCCTGTAGGGGATTCCAAGGGGGATCCAAAGTTGTGTTTGAGGCTAATAAGGGAGTTCAACAGTTAGGGGACACCACTTTTCTCTGCAGCAGTGTCCTCCTTCTGATGTACACTTTAGTAATGGCAGGGGACCATCACATTGTCTCCCAGTGTTTGGAGGACAGTGTCTGGGTTCTGTTGGCTCTGGCTAGTACCATGCATTTACCTGTTTGTACAGTGCATATGTGTATAATTTCACAGTCATGCAGCTATTTCCCATTGCCATGGGTGCAGTAAAGACATCCACCCCTGTTTTCATGGCTGCAAAGTCAGCTTTGGAGAGGTTTTGCAAGGTGGTTACCTTTGTGGGGGGAGTGGCTGACATGATGAGTTCCATGTTGATTACAGCCTGTGTGGATCTCACCATGCAGGGATTGACATGTGGATGAGCAACAGTGCCATACTTAAGTAGTCAAAACAGGACAAGGTTGTTGCATCCTCTACCAGGGATCAGTAGGATCTGGTCCAGGGCATTGGAAATGATGAATCCCAGAAGCGTTGGGCCACTGTATTGGTGCTTGGTTACTTTCCCCAGGTGATGGAGGGGTAGTTGAAGACTTGTACTATGTCAGTGTTGCGTTGGACCATCATAGATGGCAGGGTGTTGAGGAATATGCATTGACAGTATAGGGACATAGATGTGGACCCATACCAGGCTATGCTCTGGATTGCACTATTACCCCAAGGCAGTTGTACCGGAAGTATCTCCAATGCATTATGCTGGGATACTAGTCTGGAGGTGTTCCTAGCCATAATGAATATGGAGACAACACCACTTGTGGAGGTGTGGTCCATGTTTGGGGACTGACAGCTGTGGAATACGTCATAGCCTGATACTGCAGGTCTGCTGTCTGCTGCTGTGAACCACCTCTCCATTACAGCAGATGTGTCCTGCACTCCAAGTGCTTTGAGTGACTGCATCCTGGCAGTTAGATGTTTACTGTTGAGCAGCATGACCCTCAGATTGCATACATGTCTAGCTGTTATGGTGGTAATTAGATTAGGAACACTGCCTAATAAGGCATCATGGGGTGGAAAGACACTTAGCCAGTACCTGGAAACCCAGAGCTGACAGATCTAGGACATCTGTGGCAAGTCATTGGGTTCTTTCAGTCATGTCATCCCAAGCAGAGAGATACTGGATCCCCTGAGAATGACACAAAACATGTAAGCGAGTGTTGCAGTCAGTCTTCTGTTGATAGTACCGCAGCATCATTCTGGGTGATGGTGGTACACTGCTCAGGGCTACTGTCAACCTGCATGGACCACATAATCAGAGAGTTCAACCACATCTCTTGTCATGTAGTTCAAGGAGGTGTGTCCCAAGTCATTCACACCCACATGGTACAGAGTGATACTCATAGTTGTTGTGGGGTGACATGACTGGCTGTGTCATGTGTTGGATGCTTGCATGTGATAGATATTTGGCTGCTACCTGCTCCATATTCAACTTAGTGAGTGGGATATGTGGGTGCCTCAGTATTGAGTTACCCATGATAACTGCATTGTGTGAGCTGGTTAGCCTTAGGAGCTTAGGTTGAGGGGCACATTGTGTAGGTTAAATATGTGTCCCTTGGCATGTGCCATGTCACAGTGTCTGAGTTGGTGTCTGTCTTGCTGGTCTGTGCTGTTTGGGTAAATGTCTATTGAGTGCCTCTGGAAAGGTGGGTGTGTGGCTTTTCACTGTATGTCATGGCTGTCAAAGTGGGTGTTATGGTGAGCTATGTGTTCCACATGGTGTAGTGCAGGTGTTGATCTTATCCTCTTGACCTGCTAGTCCAGTCTTTGCTGGAGAGTGCATACGTCTACATTGGGTGATATACGGGTAACTATCACAGGTCTGAGTGTTTGGAGTTTAGCGTGGAGGGTTGTCTGTGTACATGAGGCAGTTGCAACAGTGCCTCAGAATGGACAAGTATATCAGGTTAATGGGTGAAAGCACAGAAAACTGCCCTTCAAACATGCCAGGAGGGGTTGACATAACTAGTAAGTACTGGGACTACATCTGTGATGAACGAGTACTGCTGATGACTCCCAGGTGTGCCACACTTCTTGATATAATAACCTGGTGAAGTGCCAAGCCATAATGCTAGTTGAAGTGCAAGATAGAAAGGACTATCACTATGGAAGGGTGGAACAGAAGGCAGATTGTTTGCCACCTATAATACCCACACCTGTACAGTTATCAGCAGATTTGGCCATATGAAAGTTCAGTAAGGTCTGTAGCATGTGGGCAACTGTGTAACACTGTACTAGACATAACTAGATATGCAGGAGTTCTAATCCCAATACTGGCAAGTGTGTGAATCATGTACTGTCTGACTTATACCATTTTTGACTTGTGTACTAGCCTTCACATTTCCCCTCACCCCATCTAGAAGTCCTGTTGATGTCATCCACCTTAGAAGTACCTTTGAACCAGGTGGAAATGTATCAGCTCTGTGGTGTATCTGATAAGTGCATAGCACTATAATAACAATAACTAGATAGCCAGGAGTTCTAATCACCTTACTGGCAGCTGTTTGGCTGTGTGTTTGTGTGATAATCATGTAGTGTGTGGGTTGCACCATTTGTAACCTGTGTACTACTCTTTACACTTCTCCTCACTCCAATTTAGTAGTCCTGTTGATGTCATCCACCTTAGAAGGACCTTTAGAATAGGTGGAAATGTATAAGCTGTGTGGAGCATTTGACAACTGTGTAGCACTGTAGTAGAAATACCTAGATAAACAGGAGTTCAAATCCCAATGCTGGCAACTGTTTGTGTGTGTGTGAGTATCATATCTTGTGTGGCTTATACCATTTTGATGTGTATACCATAAACGGCTGTATCTTCTGTGGCTTATACCATTTTTATATGTATACCATACATGGCTGGTGACCACCTCCCACTGCCATTACTTTATATAGTGTGGTAACAGCATCTGCCTCACATGCAGCAGGTTAAACCATTGTACAGTCCCCTGTACAGATGTGTCTGGAATATCCATATGTTTGCAACCTATATGTGGTTGGAAGTGGTCTGTGTGCCTTAACAATGACCATGTATGTGATATTATAGCCAAATAGGCCACAGTGAGTGTACTGACACATATGGCAGCATGAGGTATCATACCTGACTGAAACAACATGCTGATACGATGTCTACTGCCCTCACAGGTGGCCACCTTGTAGGTGCAATACATGACTCCAGATGCTTGGTTTTACAAGTGAACTGCTCCTGTTATGGGTCACATTAAAGGCTGGAAGAGGTGTGGACTGACATATAGTGGTCCTAATTAATATGCAACAGGAACACTTGCATCTTAATGGGGGTGTGTACACAATTTATATCTGCTGTATACCACTAATGTGTCACACACGTCCCTACCTTAGGTCATTTGTACAGCCCATTTTGCTGGCCTCTGTCCAGACATCTTGGCACTGACAAGTTGTAAGGTATACTACAGGAATGTTGAATTTACATCAGATAGGCCCCAGTGGTGTTCACTGTGATGCAATACAGTTAACCTCAGCACAAGTCAACATGCACAAAAAGCAATATAGCTAATACATAAAGCAATATAGCTATTACTGATGGTTGTGTGCGTGGTGAATTGTATACCCTTTAAATGCCTGGGATATTGCCAGACAACAACAGAACAATGTCATACTCACCATCTTCAGGCTGCTGTCCCATATGCAGACCAGAGCGTCCTAGATGGTTGTGAGAGGGAGGGAGGGTGGGTGGGGGGCAAAGCCCCCCATTTTGTTTTAAAAGTATGCGTGTTTGTGTAGGTGTTTGAGTATTTGAGTGATGTGAGTGTGTAGGGGTTTGTATGAACTGGTTGTATGTGTGTGTGTTGTATGTTTGGAGTGGGACAAACAAAATCTTTTGATTTAGTTTTTTTCAGTGTTTTTGGATTTCGATGACATGATCGAGTGATCAAAGTATGTTGAGCATGTTGTACTCATTTTGATCATTCGTTCATGTAATATAGACGCTATATGTGTGTGTGTGTGTGTGTGTGTGTGTGTGTGTGTGTGTGTGTGTGTGTGTGTGTGTGTGTGTGTGTGTGTGTGTGCATATATATATATATATATATATATATATATATATATATCTACATATATGTATATATATGTATATATATATATATGTATATGTATATATTTGTGTGTGTGTATATATATATATATATATATATATATATATATATATATATATATATATATATATATATATATATATATGCACCTCAGTATTTATTGGTAATATATTTATATATTGTTGTACACATATATGGATCTTCCTACATCTCTCTCTCTCTCTCTCTCTCTCTCTCTCTCTCTCTCTATGTATGTTTCTATTCAGATATATATTTATAGATACCAATCCTTCCTAATTGCACAGTGACTCTTCCCTATTGCAAACTGGCTGTAAAGAAGGGTATGTTTGAGAAAACTTCCTAAAACCATTTAGCTGAGGTGGCTTACTGGTAAATTGCTTTGACTATGGTGTATAGGGTCCTGGGTTCAAAATCTCAAAGGGCTGTTTATTTTGTTGATAGGCAAACAAGGACTGTTGGATATAGAGTGATTATGGCAGTTTTGAGCAGCTTTAAGCATGTTTTCCCAGGTTTGCATGATGCTAAGCAGTGCTAACGTATGGTTAAATGAATAGGCACTTACACCATGTAAGTTTCGCTTACCATTGTGCAAATCTGCTTAGCATTTACATTTAAGCAATGCTGAAACCTGCTCAGCATAGTTTAGCCCTGTTAACCAGTGATCACATTCCAGTCTGATAAAATAGCAGGGTAATGACATCTTTAATAAGTGTATTTAATTTCCTGTACATAAAATGCTTCTATGTGCTATCATTACAATTGCAAGGGGTGTGACTATACCGTATGGGACACCTGGGTATACATGAGTAGTACCACAATCTTTTCTCTTTGTATTTGTTTCATACATGGGTAGTATCCAAAGTTATATGCAGTTACACTTGCATGTTACACCAGGTACAGTGCACTGGTTGACAACAATAGTTTAAAACATATTGTGTGATTATGTTAATACTTTTAACAGTGCTTTTCCAAGTAAGAGTAGATTGCAGATTTTAGTACTAGAACTATACAACCCTGCATGCCATGCTGGGACTCTGAGTACTGACTATCTTGTTCTTGGTGTTTGAGCTGTATGTTTTTATATATCTCCTATTCGATATTGATCTGATATGTTGATATTAACTATAGACTACTATGTCTTTTGGACATGTCACTGAGGACTGCTGTCATGTAGTAATGGCATACCTTTCAATTTCAAATGTCTATCTTTCAAAACATTCATCCTAATGCATAACCTATTGGCTATCTACTTCATGTCTGTCCACTGTACAGATGTGCAGATGTCAGGTATTGCTAAAGCCATACCACTATGTAGGTGCCCACATTGTATTGTGCTGTGGGCCTGGACACTGCTGCTAGTTCCGACATATGGGGCATTCCTTAATGTGGGCCTTGCCCCTTTTCCTTGCCTGTGTGAGGGGCATTATAGAGGTGGTGGCCTAGAGATTCACATACAGTAGGTGGCAATATATCACAGGACAGGGCATGTGGAGACAGCCAAACAACATGGGGGACATATCCCCAGATTTGTTAACAGATTCTATGTCATCAGTGCTGTTATACATGTGGTGGATTGATAGATTGACAGGGTTTGTGTGGATATGCATTTAGTGAGTGACTTCACAACTGACAGTGATATGTCTCTGGCAAACCTCTCCACTGGCATGCTGTCCACAGACTGGCCACATGTGTGCCTTTTATATTTTGTCTGTTCCCCAGACAGTTGGTGTCCTTGGTAAATCAGTCATGGACTCTGGGGAATGCAGTCAGTAAATACTTACATCTATTGGTATTACCAACATCATATTCCTCATAAAGGATGTTACAACAAACCCAGTAACATCTGCAACTGTCTCTGTGTATGACAGCAATATGTCCAATCTACCCCTGTGTTTGTGCCTCTGTCCCCAAATGATGTCAGGCTTTGTCCAGATGTCAATGAGGGGCAGAAATATTTATTATCATTATTTCTTGACTTCATTTCTGCTACCATCCCAGTGATGTAGTCGACCCACAGATATGTCAGGGAAGAGGCCTTAGATATGAGTCCTGAGCCTGTACATTCTGAAGTGAACTGTACATGTGAGAGGCCTGTGTATGTCTGGCCATTAACAGACTGTCATGATTGTGTACACATATCATGTGTACATGTTATTTGGGCTGTGTATGGAGGGGTGGATGTAAGTGTTATGGCTCCTTCTTTATCTGACTGTGCATGCTGCTCCAGTTTCCACTGATCTATTGGCTGTATGTGTTTGTAGGGGCAGACTCAGACATGTCCTGTACCAAGGTCAGGATTCACACTACACTGAGAATTGGGACTGTATATGTAGGGCTAGTGTGTGAGTGGCAAACAATAATGTATTTGTTCACACAGTCCATATACTCTACTGTTCATTTGACTTACCGGTATGTGACTGTGACTGTGGTGATGCTGGTTGTGGGTATGCACTTTCACACTGGTGTCTGTTTGTCACTGCTGTTACATCGCTGTAGTGCCTGATATATTTGCAAAATACATGTGTAATTACCCATGGCAATGTCATAATACAAATACTTATGCTATTTCAGTAAATATATGTTAGAGCACACAGGAGGGTGTTACTACAGCAACTGTGTTAGCTTCTCTTTGCCAATACTTAAGATACAACACCACCATTTTCATGGCTTCCACCCACCACTTTGTAGCCTTGGCCCAGATTCACTGCAGAATGGGGTTCTGAGCATACATGTCAACTGGCTGAATTGTTTCAGGATGTCCAGGTTTATTGCTCATATTTCTGGTCTATTTTACAGATTATTATCATTTCTCTGGTAAATCACTGTAATTATATGATTGTTGTCTGAGAATGAGGACATATATTTCATTTACCTACCTCACATCCATCAGAATATGTATGCTGAAACAAACTGTGTCACTCTGTCAAGAAGAGTACAAGGGGACAATGACCTCTTCCTTCCTGGACGCTAAGGCGTTAGTACTGAGATGTGCCACATAGAAGGACTTTGTGACCACAGTGGCAATGTGGTGGTCAAGAGACATTGCTGTCAACCTGTGTACCCAGAGCTCTTATAACGCCTTCTTTGTTCAAGGGACTACCATCAGTGCTGTAAATCATGGGAACAGGGTTTTCCACAAAGGGGATGACAACACATTTTCTGACATTGAGCTTAAGGCCAGGGCTCTGACACCAGTCATTGGTCTCAGTGAGGGCTTTCTCTAGAATGGCAACATCACTTGGGTAGTTAATAATAGCTCCCAACTTGAAATTGTCTGCAAACTTTGTCAGCATGTTGGCATGGACTTCAGAGAAGTTGATATCAAACATGAGAAAACCCAGGCCAGAACCCTGTGGGATTCCACTTATGACTGCTCAGCAGTCTGACTTGGAGTCAGCTACGTCCACACTGTGAGTCTTATCTGTGACCCAGTTTGGAAACCACCTAGTGATACAGGGGCTGATGCCTAGGTTAGTGAGTTTTTGCATGATTCCTGAGTGGGGCATGTTATCAAAGGCTTTGGCCAGATCAAGGTAGGGTGTATGTGCCACCTTGCCTTCATCCACAGCTCAGGTGACTGATGCCAAGAAGCTAACCAGGTTGATTGAGCAGGTATGACCTACCCTTCACAAAAGTAAACTGTGTGGGATCCTGAGTCTGCGGATTCCCATATCCCTGCTTATTAGGTGCATGATGATGCACTCCACAGTTTTGCATAACAGACGTGTCAGGCAGTTGGTGCAGTATTTCCCAGGGTCTGTAGTTGCACCTCATTTGTGGAGAGGGGTTCCTGTAGCAGTGCACAATTCAATAAGGACAAAGCCTGAGGTGAGGCTGTGCTTGAACAGGGCACACAAGTGAGGTTCCAGGTCACTCTGTAGTTCATGTAGAACACAGCCAGGGATATTGTCAGGCCCCATAGAAGCTGTATTCTTGGCATTGGACAGTGGTGTTTTAACCTGTGCAGCAGTAATACTGGGTGCCTGGCAGTGTACTGGTATTGTGACTGGTCCTTTGGTGGAGGTAAAGTTTGCACTCAATGTGTCAGCCAGTATATTGGCAATATTTGTTGGCTCAGTCTAGGAGGTACCATTGTCTAGTAGCTCAGAACAAATCTTGGTATTGCCATGGAGATTCATTACATAACTGTATGAGGCCTTATGGTTGTCTTTACTATGTGCTCCAATTCTGTTGCCACAGCTAACTTGGTAGTATTTGATGAAGAATCTCAACTTTTAATTGAGGCTGATAAGGGTTTTTTCCAGTCTTGGGACTTCACAATACTCCATATCAGTTCCCTCCTTCTGTTGTACAGTTTCTTTATGGCTGGGAATCACCACATCACCTTCCTTTTATTGGATGTGAGGGTCCTGGTTCTATTGGGTATGGTGGTATCCATGCATTTGTGTATGTGTTCATAGTGCATTGTTGTTTGATTCAGCAGTCATGCAGCTAGTCTCCATTTGCATGGCTGCCTTGAGGTCAGCCATCTCTGTTTCTATGAGGCTATAGTTAGCTTTGGACAGGCTTTTCATGGTAGTTATCTGTGCAGGGGGGGGCTGTGGATTTCCAAAGATTATTAATTTGTGTTACGATATAACAAGGGAGGAGTTGACTATTGGTGTAGAGCAACAGTCGCCCATGTTAGCAAGGACCAGGTCGATGTGATGGGCATGTGCATTGGTACATGAGTAGCTTTCCCAGTTAATGGTGGGGTAGTTGAAGTCAACCAGTATAACAATGTTAGGTTTGAACACTAATATTCTCCAAGGTGCTTAGAGACATGGGGTGTGAGTTTAGGGACATGTTTGGGGACCTATAGCAGGCTACAACCTGAACCACTGTCTTACCCAATGTTAGCTACACCTGCAGGATCTGTAATCCATAATGTTGGTCTACCACTCTAGAGGTGTGTGCATCCTTAATGAATATGGAAATACCACTGCCTTTGGTGCTTCAGTCCAGGTCCTGCAGCCACAATGTGTATATATATATATATATATATATATATATATATATATATATATATATATATATATCTATATATGTGTGTGTGTGTGTGTGTGTGTGTGTGTGTGTGTATTATCTATAGATTTGTCCACATATATGCATCTCCATACATATATACATGTATATATAGAGAACCTGACTGATTCTACAAACTTCTTTCCCTACTGTTGAATGACTGTACTAACTGATATGTTTGGAATGTCATTGCTACTTTATAGGGCTCAAATGGTATTGGTACATTGCTTTGATTGAAGTTTACAGGGCCCTGGGTTTCAGAGTTGGCAGTCATTATTATTTTATTGCAAGGCAGAACAGTTCTGCTGGGGAGGAAGGGATAAGGGCAATAATTAAAACAGGTCCCTAGTTTGTACCCTTTCACCCCCATTTAGACAGCCTTTGGACAGTTTTGTTGCAGTAAAAGGTTCAGAGTATGGATCTGATGTCCGACTGCATATATATATATATATATATATATATATATATATATATATATACATATATATATATATACACACACACACACACACACACACACACACACACATATATACACATACATCTTCTTTTGGCTGTTCCCGTTAGGGGTTGCCACAGCAGATCACCTGTTTCCATTTCTTCCTGTCCTCTGCATCTTGATCTGTAACACCAACCACCTGCATGTCCTCTCTCACCACATCCATAAACCTTATCTTAGGCCTTCCTCTTTTCCTGTTACCTGGCAGCTTCATCCTTAGCATCTTTTTCCCAATATACTCAGCATCCCTCCTCAGCACATGTCCAAACCAACATAATCGTGCCTCTCTGGCTTTGTCTCCAAACCTTCCAACCTGGGCTGACCCTCTAATATACTTATTCCTAATCCTGTCCACCCTCGTCACACCCAGTGCAAATCTTAACATCTTTAATTCTGCCACATCCAGCTCAAACTCCAGCCTTTTTGTCAATGCCACTGTCTCCAACCCATATAACATAGCTGATCTCACTACCCTCTTGTAGACCTTCCCTTTCACTCTTAAAGGTACTCGTCTGTCACAAATCACGCCTGACACTCTTCTCCACCCACTCCATCCTTCCTGTACTCTCTTCTTCACCTCTCTTCCACACTCACCGTTACTCTGAACTATTGAGCCCAAATATTTAAACTCCTCCACCTTCGCCACCTCTACTCCTTGCATCCTCACCATTCCTCTATCCTCCCTCTCATTCACACACACATATTCTGTCTTAGTCCTGCTGACCTTCATTCCTCTTCTCTCTAGAGCATATCTCCATCTCTCCAGGGTTTCATCCACCTGTTCCCTACTCTCACTACAGATCACAATGTCATCTGCAAACATCATAGTCCACAGGGACTCCTGTCTGATCTTGTCTGTTAACCTGTCCATCACCATTGCAAATAAGAAAGGGCTCAGAGCTGATCCTTGATGTAACCTCACCTCCACCTTAAACGCAACACCTCCATGCTTCCACAGGTATGTCATCTGGGCCAACAGCCTTTCCATTCTTCATTCTCTTCATAGCTATCCTTACTTCCTCCTTGCTAATCCATTGTACTTCGTGATTCACTATCCCTACATCATCCAACCTTCTCTCCCTCTCATTCTCTTCATTCATCAACCCCCTCAAAGTACTCTTTCCATCTTCTCAACACACTCTCCTCGCTTGTGAGTTTGTTTCCCTCATTATCCTTTATCACCTTTACCTGCTACACATCCTCCCTAGCTCAGTCCCTCTGTCTAGCCAATTGGTACAGGTCCTTTTCTCCCTACTTAGTGTCCAACCTTTCATGCAACTCTTCATATGTCTTATTCTTAGCCTTTGCCACCTCTCTCTTTGCCATGCACCTCATCTCCTTATACTCCTGTCTACTTTCTTCATCTCCCTGACAATCCCACTTCTTCTTTGCCAACCTGTTTCTCTGTATACTCTCCTGTACTTCCTCATTCCACCACCATATCTCCTTGTCGTTCTTCCTCTGTTCAGATGTGATACCAAGCACCTTTCTAGCCATCTCCCTTACTAGCTCTGCTGTAGTTACCCAGCTATTTGGTAACTCTTCACTGCCACCCAGTGCTTGTCTTAACTCATCCCTGAACTCCACCTCACAATTACCCTTTTTCAATTTCCACCATTTGATCCTTGGTGCTGCCCTCACACTCCTCCACCTCTTCTTGATCACCAACGTCATCCTACAAACCACCATCCTATGCTGCCTAACTACACTGTCTCCGGTCACCACTTTACAGTCTCCAATCTCCTTCAAACCGGCCCTCCAACATAAGATATAATCCACCTGTGTGCATTTTCCTCCACTCTTGTATGTCAGCCTATGCTCCTCCCTCTTGTTAAAATATGCATTCACCACAGCCATGTCCATCCTTTTCGCAAAATCCACTACCATCTGACCTTCTGCATTCCTTTGTTTAACACCATACCTACCCATCACTTCCTCATGCCCTCTGTTCCCTTCACCAACATTCCCACTGAAATCTGCTCCACTCACCACTCTCTCACCCTTGGGCACAGTCATCACCACTTCATCCAATTCACTCCAAAATTTTTCTTTCTCATCCATTGCACACCCAACTTGTGGAGCATATGCACTAACAACATTCATCATTACACCATCAATTTCCAGCTTCATAAACATCACTTTATCCGACACTCTTTTCACCTCCAAAACACTCTTAGCATACTGTTCCGTCAAAATAACTCCTACACCATTTCTCCTCCCATCCACACCTTGATAAAACAATTTGAACCCACATCCGATACACTTAGCCTTACTCCCCTTCCATCTGGTCTCTTGCACACACAATATACCAACCTTCCTTCTGTCCATCATATCAGCTAGCTCTCTCCTTATACCAGTTATACTGCCAGCATTCAAAGTTCCGATCCTCACTACCACAGTCCTAGCCTTTCTTCTCTCTTCCTACCTTCAGCCATGTCTTTCGCCTCTTCTCCTCCTTCGACCAACAGTAGCCCAATTTCCACTAGCACCCTGTTGGCTAGCAGTACTGGTGGCTGTCGTTGTTAACCTGGGCCTCGACCGATCCGGTATGAAAATATTTATTGGTGTCTGCATGAAATGGTTTGGCAAAGTTTTATGCCGGATGCCCTTCCTGACGCAACCCTCCCCATTTATCCAGGCTTGGGACCAGCACAAAGAAATGCACTGGCTTGTGCATCCCCAGTGGCTGGGTTGTATGTACACATACATATATATATATATATATATATATATATATATATATGTGTATATATATATATATATATATGTATATATATATATATATATATATATATATATATATATATATATATATATATTATTTTATATATATGTATATATATATATATATATATTCAGATATATGTATATATTTGTATATATTCATATTGAGTCAATTTGTTTTACGTACATACTGAGATATTTATATATATGTATGTATAGATTTACTTTTATATATATATATATATATATATATATATATATATATATGTGTGTGTGTATATATATATATATATATATATATATATATATATATATATATATGTGTATATTTTATATGTATATGTCTACATATATTATATATTCATGTTTCCGTATACATACATATGTATGCATCTCCATACACATATACATTTATATCTATGTACAACACATGACTAATGTTAACAAACTTTTTCCCTACTGTTGAATGACTCTGCTGCATGATATGTTTGAAAAAGATCAGACTTCTCTACAACTCAGATGGCTTAGTGGTAAATTGTTGTGGCTATGGTATGCGGGGTCCTGGGTGCAAGGCTTGATTATTTTGTTGCTGGGCAGAACAAGGGCTGTTGGATACAGAGTGATTAAGGCACTTTTAAGTAGTTGTAAGTGGGGTTTGCGTGGCGGTAAGCAATGCTAACTTCCAGTTAACTATGCTGATAGACAGCCTTAAAATACTTAACCAGTCTAGGCATTGCTTAGTACCACACAAATAGGCTTAGTCCCGCTTACTACTGCTTACTCCCACTTACCCCCATGCTAATTTCTTTAAAAGAAAAGAAAAAAGGGGTGCTAGGAAAGTGGTGAAAAGGGGGCATAAAGAAGGAAATACAATATGAAAGATAGCTAGGAATGTGCAGGATGGGTGTAGGGAAGGTTCATAGCTGTCCATTTCTTCTACAGCAACAACTGTGTATATATATATATATATATATATATATATATATATATATATACTGAATTTGGAGTTGGAGGTAAATCTGGACACTCAAGCCCCTGAGAGAGGGGTGAGGACAACAATAATGTATTGTGAAGCCAATTATGCGTGCATGGGCATGCCTTTGTTGAAGGTTGGGCATCAGGCTGGCACCTCGGCACCATAAAAATCTACTGCCAATCATTAGCGGACTGGAGTTCCTCTGTGGCGACCCCTAACCAGGAAAAGCTGAAAGAAGAACAACAACATGTGTCCAGTGGGCACATGTGCAAAATGGACAGCTATGTTTGGGGTGACATTTTTTTTTGGGAACAGGTTCCCCTTTTTTTAAGGTAAGAATGGGATGTTGGGGAAGGATAGTAGGTGTATTTGGGGAGGTAGGTTGGGTAGAAAGACAGAGAAGACAGACAAGACAGCATACAGGGGTGGTATATGACACGTGGGGGGTAAACACCTTGGGACGGGGAGTGGTGTTTGGTAATCGGAAGCCCACAAGCCCCCAAATGGATACAGTGGGACTGAGTTCCCCACCCATGGGCAGTCACCACTGCAAAGGTGGCTGTGCTGGGGGCTGAGCAGGAGGCCCAGGCTGACCATCTAAATGCACAACACAGCTCTCAAGCTGGCATAGCAGATCTCCAAATTCCTTGTGGAGCTCGCTACGCACCAGACCCCATACCTGGCTTTGGGTGACAGGCTCCTCTCCATGCCCATGCCCGGGGGGATGAGCCCCATCCCCTGAGGCAGTTCCATCCAAAGGTGGTGCAGGACCAGCAGACAAGGAGGTCCCAGGGTGGGACCCAGACATGCTGGAACCCATTTCCATGGCCATATGAGGCAGGAGAGGTGGATCCACTGGGATCAGCCTTCCCAGATGTGCTATGGTGTTGCAGTTTTAGAACATATGTTGGTTAGTAATGGTAAACACATTCCAGGATTGGTTATAACAGCATGCCTGAGTATTCCCATTAACTCAAAACAACAGATTTGAAACATTTGCATAGCAAACAGAACACATGCATATATGGAACCACGGAGGGCATTACACTGGCATGCAGTTTACATTGATAGCAACAGGCCACTGATGATAGTATTTGAACAGGGAACATTAATTGGGATACATTTCAACATTTGTAGAACAATAGGACACATGTCCCAACAGTAGGTTTGGTGGAAAACATACCCATTCATTTATGTGTTTAGATTATTGGTGACGATAAGGTGGGGGAGAGAGAGAGATGTCAATTAAGAAATGTAGATTCTTGCAGTGGTCACAGCTTTAATGGTCATTGCTCTAATCATTACTCTACAGGTATTATTATAACAACTAATTGCTTTGGGTTGGGCAGTGGTATGTTTGTACACAGTGTATAATTACAGCCTTCTTATAGCTACTTTATACCTTCTCTTACCTGGAAGACCGGTGGAGGGAATGTTTGTTAACACTACCTGACTGTTACTACCCATATTCACATAGTAAGGGTTACATATGTGCACTCATAGTGTGTGTGTGTGTGTGTGTGTGTGTGTGTGTGTGTGTGTGTGTGTGTGTGTGTGTGTGTGTGTGTGTGTGTGTGTGTGTGTGTGTGTGTGTGTGTGTGTGTGTGTGTGTGTGTGTGTGTGTGTGTGTGTGTGTGTGTGTGTGTGTGTGTGTGTGTGTGTGCTACTGCCATACTCTGCTTTGATTTCTATTGATCACCCTGGTTGTTGGTAGCAGGGATCAGTAGCTTTCACAGCATGACACTTTTGAATATTTCTTGGGGGAGACCACTTGGTGTATGTACTTATCTTGCTGTCATTTGCAGCCTTGGGGTTGGACCATGGGTGTTGGGCACAGTATAACTACAGCATTCTTATAGCTACTTTATACCTTCTCTTCTCTTACCTGGAACACCTGTGGAGGGAATATTTGCTAACACTACCTGACTGTTTCTACACATATTCACAAAATAGTAGTTGAAATTATGCATACAGCTTACTACCACTCCTGGGATTCGAACCATGGATGTTTCTACTAAAAATACAACATGTTTGTGTTTCATCAGCAGGAGCTAAAGAGAAACTGCTGTTGCTTTTTTGAATGATTTCTGTCTCATTCTCTTTGTTGTACAATCTGACCTTGTAATTAGAGCATTCTTATACATACATTCCTATACATACCCTTTGACATAGCACAGTGTGGAAAACAATGATTAACACAACATTACTATTCAGATATCAGATCATGGTGCATGACATTTTTCATATCAGTTAATCTTGTGTCTTACAGAGGCACTAACTTTGTCAGTTGAGACTTAATTGTTTAATACTTTCAGAGCTATAGCTGCTATGCATAACCTGTACACATTTCAGTTCATACCATACCAGGGTAAACACAACCAGTCCAGGGTTTTGAATTTTATTGAGAGGCAGTTAGTTTTATTTATATATAACTTATATGAGACTATTACTGTAATATTGTCTGGTTTATTCAGTACAAACCATTCCCATTTTTAATACTGTCAGGTGACATTCTACTCATTTATATTTATTTGGTATGAATATTCTCAGCTAGAGCATCTTCTGCGTGGAGACATGCGTGAATGGGCGTACCTTCATTGAAGGTTGTGCATCAGGGCTGGTAACTCGGCACGTAAAAATCAACTACCAATCATTAGCGGACCAGAGTTCCGCTGTGGCGACCCCTAACCAGGAAAAGCCGAAAGACACAACAACTACAAGCTAGATTGTTACTCACCAGCCTCGCAATGCAGCCTTTGCAACCTGCTGGCATGAGCTTCCTGGTTCACAGCCCACTCAGTTGGAGCTGTAAAGAAGATAGAGAAACATTTATGCATACCTATCCATCACTTACACAGGCTGGACTTTGGTAAACAGTTATTGATATGAATGCTTGCACATGCCAGCGACATCACTCCTCTGCCATGCTTCTTGGACCCACTGGTCCAAGACCTCCCTCTTCCTCTGCTTCACATCGGCATAGTGATGCTGGGCCTGCTCAATAGTCCGAGGGATGCCAGTGGCACTGATGAGGTCACAGATGAGACTTTTCCAGGCCTCCGCTTTATATTGGGAGCCCTGGTACTGGTCCTGCAGCAGTCTCACATCATGGTTTTTAACAAGGAGTCCTACCATGACCTTGGACTCCTGTATCCCCCAGCACTGTGCCCGAAAGTGCATGCCCTCTCCAACACCTGCAATACTGCCTACAGTGGGGAACTACAACCAGTTATGAGCAGTAGTCCCACCTGCAAGGTTTAAATATGGCTGATTTCCTATCCTTTGCCCTAATTAGATGATTTTGAATATGCTGAGTTAAGCTAAGCTAGGGGCAACCCTGCTTAGCTAAGGTTGGCAGTGCTTAAAGGGGCAGGTTCAGCACTGCTTACCAATGGGCTAATCCACTTAGCTGGGCTACTCATTGCTTAGCATTCATTGTGATTTAAAAGCTTGTTTTTTTCACATATTGTACTTATTTGACTGCCTGCACTTTTAAAAAGTTTTTTTTTGTTTAAATAAATAGTTTAAATGTTGTAGGCTACACACTAAAGTGCGATAGCCTTTTCTGATCACTTGTAGTCATTTAAAGCTGTTTTAAGTGTACTTTTTACTGTTTTTGCCTTACCTTTTCAAAAAAACAAAATCTTGTTTCCCACCTTTCTGAGCTAGTATAGTCCAGTTTTCAGGCTAGTGCTGAACTCAGGGCAATGTTACAAGTTTCTGAGTTGCCCATACCGTACTTAGATAGAGGGAAGTTTCTCTGTTCACCTGTGAGAGAGGGGAATTTTGAGCAGCCATCTGTCCCTGGAGAAGTGGTTCCAGCCCAGAAGTTAGTAGTTTAAAAACCGTGTTTGCACAGTTTTGTGCGCTGGGCAGCACCAGTTAGCTAGGGTTAAATTATTCCCGGCTCACAACAGTCATGAGGAGAAGGTTAACACCTGCACCACACCTCTAGCCTCACATAGATCTACTAAATCAGCACTGGCAAGAAATACACATAAATACACAAAATCATACTCAGAGGCTCTAAATAAAAACCTGCAAAAGCATCAGAGAGCTCCAAAGCAGACACCCAAAAAACCTGCACCTCCCGTCACAAACCAGACAACACATAAAACACAAAATCAATGTGCCACACAATCACAGCCCTTAATGCGAAATAACATATCTAACATACTAGTAATAGGTGACTCTATAGTCAGGCACACTGACGCCCCACTCACTAGGCTGGACAAGGAGAAGGTTACTGTTAGCTGCCTGTCGGGAGCCAGAATCCGCCACATAACACAAGCACTCAGGTCACTCCAAAACAAGTACAAATATGACTCTGTCATTGTTCATGTTGGTGTGAATGACCTGAGACGTACCTCCCTGGACTACATGAAAAGAGACATGGAAGAGTTCTCTGACCATGTAGCCCAGGCGGGTATGACCCTGACCCTGAGTAGCATCCAGCCTTCACCAAGAATAATACCTCAGTATAAAGAAAAAATTATCAATTTCAACAATTGGGTAAGCTTCTGGAGTCATTCAAAGGGGATCCAGTGTCTGTCAGCCTGGGATGATATGCTCGACAAGCAGCGTTGCTTGGCAAGAGACAGCTTGCACCTGTCACCCCTTGGCTTTTGAATACTGGTCAAGGCTCTTGCTGCCCCCATAGTGCCTTTTTTAGGCAAGGCTCAAAATTCAAACCCACCTCCGTAAACAGCACAAGTAAAAAAATGAGGGTTATGCTACTCAGTGCCAGGAGTTTAAATCTCAAAATGCATGTGCTCGAAGCACTCCTAAGTATGGACAACATTGACATCTGTGCAGTAACTGAAACCTGGTTCAAGGCTCCAGAGAGCACTGCAGCACTACTGGGCTACAACTCATACCACACATTTCAGCCACAGAACACGGACTGAAACACAAAAGGAGGGGGGTGTATCTATATTCATCAAGGATACCCACACCTCCAGGTTAATGGCGCAGCATGATACCTCTGAGATCATCTATGTGCAACTAACATCGAGCAAATCTGCAATCCAAATTGTAGCCTGCTACAGATCACCCTCCATGACCCAGGATCACCACTCCTCCTCTCTGGAGACACTGAAAAATATGAAGGTCCTACCGAACACCCTGATATTGGGAGATTTAATTTACCCTACCATTAACTGGGAAAACTACTTGAGTACAAACTCCCAGGCTCAGCGCTTCCTGTAATTTATCAACTCAAATTCCCTAGATCAGCTGGTAAACTGCCCTACCAGAGGCCACAACATATTGGACCTGGTCATCACCAACATGGGCAACAGGTGTTCCATACTGGAGGTCAACCCATCACTGGTTAGACCAGACCATAAACTAATCACTCTGGATGTCCACACCACCCCGCCACTCCCAACCAAGGAAACAACAGTGAAAAACTTTTTTAAAGCAAACTTCACCTTACTTAAGGCAGAGGTGGTAAGTCTCACAGCCCCCACGCTAATGGATAACACTGCCCAAGATGCAGAATCCTTTACAATTGCACTCTTTGAGTACCTACAAGGATGCATGGATCATGCCATCCCTAGCAAAACCAAGACTCACTCCCCTAAGAGAAGGAAGCCAGTCTGGTGGACCCCTGCCATAAACAGGTTATACAACAAAAGGAGGAAACTAGTTCAGAAAAAAAGCAAATCCCAAGAAGGAAAGACATCCCTGATCAGTATCTGTAAGAAACTAAGGTACCTCATAAAATCATCCAAGGCTAACTTTGAAAGAAAAATAGCCAAGGATTCAAAAGATAACCACAAAGCCTTCTTTAGCTGTGTCAAGAATCTAAGTGGAAACTCACAGATATGCTCTGAGCTAGTGCAAAATAGCACAAAATGTACTCAACCTACTAATATTGCCAGCATCCTGGCAGACAGATTCAGTGCAAACTTCACCTCTCTCTCACATTCAAAAGGATCCACAACAATACGAGAAAAGTGTAGTGTCCCTGAAATCACAGAAGCACAGGTGAGAACAGCCCTTTCAAAAGCCAAAATCACAGCATCAATGGGGCCAGATGGTGTCCCAGGCTGCATCTTGCGCGAACTACAGAACAAACTAACCCCCCACCTAAACACGCTGTTCAACCTCAGCCTCTCCACAAGCTATGTGCCCATACAATGGTGCACAGCAACGGTTATTCTATTCCACAAAGGAGGGGCCACAACTGACCCTGTTAACTATCGCTACATAAGCCTAACTAGCCTGGTCTGCAAGGCTATGGAGCGCATCATCATGGAACTCATTAACAAAGACATTGGGAATCTCCAAACACTTGACCTGACCCAGTTCAGCTTTGTTAAGGGCAGATCATGCCTACTAAACCTGGTTGACTTCTTTGAGACAGTCACCAAGACCATAGACGAGGGAAAGGTGGTTCACACAACCTACCTTGATCTCACCAAGGCATTCAACATCATTCCTCATTCGGGTATTATAGAAAAACTCACCAGCCTGAACATAAACCCCTATGTCACAAGATGGGTTGCCAAATGGCTTACAGACAGAACTCACACGGTAAGAATAGCGGGTTCCAGGTCCAACTCTAAACCAGTCACAAGTGGTGTCCTGCAAGGCTCGATCCTGGGACCCCTACTGTTCGGCATATACTTCTCAGAAGTACAAGCAAATACAGGAGGACTATGGATAACCAAGTTCGCCAATGACTGCAAACTGGGAGCCATAATTGACTCTCCAGCTGACATGGGCATCCTTCAAAAAGGCCTTACTGAGACAGACACCTGGTGTCAAAGTCATGGCCTCAAGCTAAATGCCAAAAGATGCATAGTCATCCTGTTTGAGGAAAAACAAAACACCCACAAATTTCCACATAGGCAGCAGCTCCCTTAATACAGAAGAGGTAATAAGAGATCTGCGGACCCAGGTAGATAGTATTCTCTGCTTTGACAATCATATTGCCAAAGTAGTTAGGAAATCCTTCTATGTGGCCCATCTAATTACTAAGGGGTTCGCATCTAAAAATAAAGAGGTTATAATGCCCCTCTACTAGTCACTTATCAGACCCATCATAGAGTACAACGCCCCATTTGGGATGTACCTAACAAGACACTTCCAACAGATGGAAAGACCACAAAAGCACCTCACCAAGAGGATTACTGGCCTCAAACATATGCCCTATACAGCCTGACTGAAAAAACTCCGGCTGTATATTGCTTACTCAGAGGTGATCTCTGCCTGACTTACAAAGCCATGTCTATCTCAGAATTGATGGACATGCTCCACCTAAAGAAATCCAAGTCACTGTAAGCCATGTGCCCTAGTGAGCTAAACCTCGCCACAACAATAAATAGAACATGCTGGAGGGATAGATTCCTGTCACAGAGACTCCCTATGCTTTGGAACAAAATTCCTAACTACATTAGGCAGAGCCCCTCACTAATATTCTTCAAGAAAAACCTTGATGAGTGGATGGGTAACAGAAAATACACCCCTGGGATCACTTCATTGTCTCTGCTTGACAGAGGCTTAGTTAATTAATCAATGGGGTGGCGAAAGCCGATACACTCTGGCTAGGCTTACAAATGCCCTCAGGCAGATAGCCTAGTACCTATCTATGAACCTATGAACCTATAAGCAATGCTTACCACCCGGTCAGCATAGCTGTGCAATGCCTAGCATTGCTTATGTTTTATTTTATAGACAATCAACTGTATGGGATTAATTAATCATTCCTGACATATTATAATTTCGTTTACTTTCCCTGACATCCCCCAATGTGCTTTCATTACATTTATTCTTGTGTGACTATACTGTATGGGGCACTGTTGTTTATATGGGGGTTTCACAACTTTATTACACTGACACCTCACATCTGGACCTACTACACTACTCTGGTTAACAAATATATGTTATTTACTACTTAATTATAAAAAAAAAAAAAAATATCTACTGCTTTCACATGTAAAATGCTACATGGCTTTATTGGGGATCAAACCAGCAACAACTGCTTATAAAGTACACACTCTAACCACTTTGCTATTTCCATATTGCGATGTTTTGAAGTATATATCTATTTAGCTCCTTATGATGTGTAAGCTAGGCTGAGCAAAGCTGAGCAATGTGCACACCCGCTCAGCTATGCTTAAACTTTATTGAGGACTGAAAAAAAAATAAAGTATTGTATTTTATTTTTCTACTGTAGGGGTATGCACATTGATTTCTGCAACATTATCTGTTGGTGGCTGTGCTTTTTAAAAGGTGATGACATGACATACTTTGCATTTGAGAGGTATGCTTCACAGACAATAACAATGTCCACCATACCTCTCCAACTGTACAGATTGTCACAGAATGCCCAGATATTTGCCTTAAATTTTTGGTCCATTTTTCATACAATTGTGGCTTTATGGCAGATTAGTGGCAAAGCATTAGGGACTGTGTTAGGAAATAATGACAGACATTTGAGTTTTACACTTCATACCCTTTGTGGACTTCATGCTACTGTGAAGCTTGTCATTCTATCGACTTTATACGTGTGAGCAATATTTCACATTTATCCCTTCTTTACTATGGCTTTGTCCAGATTACTTGTCCGGTTGACAAGTAATGGTGTCCAAAGAAACTCTCCCTATATTTAAATTGCTGTACAGCATTTATGGAGTGCAGAGGGTGTGTGTATGCTGAAAGCACTGCTTCCAGACATACCTCCTGTGTTTGTGCACAGAGTGGTGTCTGTTTTAGAGCATGGTAGTGTGCCTTCATGAATATGCATGCCGCGTTGCCGTGCTGCATGGGAATGGTCCCTTCCATCCAAGAATAACCTATTCTTGCATGGACATTTGCTGAATTCTGGGGTCAGAGTATAGAGTATTCTATATGAGAAGCCTGATTAGAAAAACCCTCACCCACAGCATCTTGCCTTGTGGTAGTAAGCAACTTAACTAGGGAACAGTAAAATCCTTTTAGATTCAGTCAGGAATATAGTGAAGCTTAGTTTATATATTGTTTTTCTTTATTTGTCTGAGTCTTTCCATCAATGTTCTTTTCAATATTTCCTGAGATCTGAACTCTGTGGTTTACTGTGAATGCATATTCAGTATTTTTATGTACTTTTATTATTAAATATATTTAAAACTCTTATTGTGGCTGGTCCTTGTAGAAAGTATTTAACCTTTGAGAGTGCTTATATTTATTTGGTGACACTGTGTGGGACACTGCAGAAGGCCTAGCCATCTTGAGGAGCTAATAGCATTTGCATTAGTATTAATATTATGCAGTATAATTGGATACCCTTTTTAAGAGCCTTATAGCAACTGACTGGTGACAGTGTTAACTACCTTATAGTCTGGACAAAGCTTGTAGAGCAGGTAATATGTTCCTCCCTTTCCCAGGTAGGTGTGTGTGTGTGTGTGTGTGTGTGTGTGTGTGTGTGTGTGTGTGTGTGTGTGTGTGTGTGTGTGTGTGTGTGTGTGTGTGTGTGAAAATTAAATCTTAAAGAGTGTGTGTATCAGCTACTTGGAGCAGGGACACGAAGCACTGAGTTCACAGAGAGGGTACTGGAGGAACTGTCTTGGACACTTGGCTGAGGACCTAATCTTACAGCTGTACCAGTGGGGAGTCTTATTGGGGACCTGGATGGAGACAGTTAAAGAGACATCCAGACCCCAGGCTAAGTGTGTTCCCCGTGTGCTCTTAAGGAAAAACTGTACTTGATGCAGAGAGGTCTGCATCTGGAAATAATAAGTATATCCATTTGTATTGCAAGTGCACATCCCTCTCCAGTGTCAGTTGTGAGGATTTAGGCTCCTTGATTACTGGCCCAGTGTGGGGATGACACACATTGGTGGCCATCACTTATTGGTAGCAGTGGTGGGCATCACAGTGTTTATGGCCACATCTGACAGTTCTGAATGAATACCTCATTGTAGATTTGTGTCAAATGCCTTGGGCTGGTCAGGTTCCACAGGATGATAGTGTTGTCATCATGCATGCCCTTGATGACCTCTTTGAGGACATCTAACAGATGTAACAGACATGGATGTAACATTAATAACTCACACATGTGTAGCACACAGCTGGGATATTACTAGTGACCATTTAGAAAAGGTCCATGATGACAACCTTACAGATGAAGAGAGTCAGGATGTGTCTATACATGCATGCATCAGGTGCTGCCACCCTCAACTCAGATGGATGCATGTTGATGTACATCCTTCTATATGGGAACATAGTCTGTGTGGAGGGTGTGTTGAAGTGTGTACCCAACCATGTCAGGTAGGTGTATGTTCTGAGTCACGCAATAGGTGCTCTGTGATGTTGTCACAGCCCATTGATTCTGTGTGATAGGCCTGGATGAAGGTAAGACAGAGCATAATGCCTATCTTGATCTGGCCTAAGTTTGGGACACAATAGTCCACTCAGGTATCATTGAGAAACTCTCCCAGCTAGTGATTAACCCTTATATCACTAGATGGTTAACCAACTGGCTCACTGACAGAACACATACTGTCAAAGTTGGTGAATCAACATCTACTAGTAGAGCTGTCACCATTGGCATACCCCAAGGATCTCTGCTTGGCCCTTTACTGTTTGGCATCTATTTTTCGGCAGTCCAGGATTAAGTATACAGCCTTTGACTTACCAAGTTTTCTGATTCTTGCATATTGGGTGCAATCATTGAGTCCACCAATGATGATATACTACAGGATGGGCTAACACAGACAAATGATTGGTGCCAAGGCCACATGGTCTACAAATGAATGAAAAACATGTCATTATTTTGGCCTTCTGCAAAGTGGAATTCCACACTAATTACAGCATTAACAACACTCCCCTATGCTGAAACCCAGTGGTGCAAAACCTGGGAACACATGTAGATAGCAATCTGAGCTTCGACTACTGAATCTCCACAGTGGTATGGAAAGGCTACATAGTGTACCTCATAAGTCAGACCATCATATCTAGATCTGAGGATTATATAACAACACTGTACTCAAACCTCATTAGAACACTAATAAAGTATAATTCTCCCTTTTGTATGTATCTCATAAGACACCTGCAGTAGCTGGAGAGACCACAGGAGTTTCTCACCAAGAAAGTACAGGGCCTACAAATCATGCCATGACATATGTGGATAGACTGAAAGCCCTGTCATTGTAATCTGTATATAATAGGATGAGATGACTTGTGCCTGGCCTACATACCAGTCGCTGACCCTGTCCTGATGAGAATAATACACATCGGATAATCAGCTATAGCTGATGACATCAGCAGAGTCTAGAAAAAGAAAGATGGTAATAGCAGTGTCCTGCATGCTGGTCTCTCTTCAGTTGACTGCAGTGAGATTAGAACCCCTATCTAAGTACAACAACTACAGAACTCTGTATTTAAGGGAAACACCGCAGCTCAAGTCTGCCTTAGAGAGTGCCAGACAATAGTTGATAAGTAATGACATCAGCAGTGTCTGGTGAGGAAAAAATGATAATAGCAGTGTCGCACATTCTGCTGTAAAATGCTCTCTGTAATGTCAAGCAAGTGCGTACAGATATACACACACACACACACACACACACACACACACACACACACACACACACACACACACACACATGCACACACACGCACACACACACACACATGCACACACGCACACACAGACACACACACACAGACACACACACACACACATATATACCTCACAGTCGACTCCAGTGAGATCAGAACCCCAACCTAAGTACACAGACAAGAGAACTCAGTACTTTACAAAAGCACCACAGCACATGTTTGACTTTTACAAGGCTGCAGGACAACTTATAGTGGATGACATCAGCACTGGATGTTGGAGAGAAGATGTTGGGAGGCCTGCATGAAATGAATGCGTAGGAATGATCAACTGTCAAGATATTTCAAGTTCTGTAGGTTACCAGACTGAAGAATGTACAGTATGTAGTATTTGGTGGTTGTTTTTCAATGTGCAGGTATACTTTAAGAAACAGCTTTACACAGTATATGCAAACAGGTGTCCACATTACTACATGTACTGGAAAATCTGAATGTGTATTGTCATTAAGATGTGCATGGTATATAACATAATATTTGTTATTAATTTACATAGTGTAGTTGATATATTTGCTAACAACTACCGAGAGACCAAGTTTGCAGTGCATGGGGGGGGGGGGGTAACAGATGGCTGCATTGTAAATATGTGACCTTTTCTTAGATATAGCCTTCATTTTTTTTCTGTTTCCACATGTAGTTTCATATCATGAACACTAAATGGACAGTCAACAAAAGTAATGCATGCTATTGTCCACTTTGTATACTGCACCACTGAGCAGCAGGTTTGCCCAATGATATGCAAAATGTTTGCACATGAGAGATACACATTTCTATTGCTTTCCCTGTTTGCACATAGTTAAGCAGTGCACAAATGTACGTCTCAATGCTAAAATTGTAAGATTTCTCATTACTGAGGGTATAAAACACACCTGCTACTTAACTGACTCTGTGGCAGCAGGTGTAAATGCATTGACACATTTCATTTTTTGAGCCCAGATTATATAGCTTTGGAATCTAGGTGTATGTAATACAGCGAGAATGCAATGAAATTATACTTTACACTACATTCAGCATGTGTTACAATGTGTTGACATGGTGGAGCATGTTTAAGTGGCATTGTGTGGAGGTAGCTGCACCACAGGAGAGCCATTCACCATCACTTGGCACTGGTGTGCGATGCCAAACTTTGAGCAAGTATAGAGACCAAAAGGTGAAGGGCTCTATTGTTTTCTTTGGTACTTATAAGTGTTGTGTGTGATTCTATTTTTTTACCAGATTATAGGTATTAAGATGGGGTAGATAGGAAAGTGGCTAAATGGGGATCAAGCAGGGGGAAGAACAAAGGCAAAGCAATATAGGAATGTGCAGGAGGGAGGTAGGAAAGAACTTTAGCCATCCATTTCCTCAACAGTTAAAATATGTACAGAATACTAGCTGAAGTTGGACTGTCACCTCCATAAAGAAGGGTGACAACAAAGTGATCATGTTGCATAACCAATTGGACCAGATCAAGTGTGTCAAGAAGACATGTGAGCAAAATGGAGAGCTATGTATGGGATGATACTTTTTGTGAGACAGGTGCGAATTTCTTTTCTTTTTTTTTTTTTTTACTTCAGTAAGAGAGGAATGCTGGGTAAGACACACTGTATTTCTGGGTCAGAGAAGTTAGGTAGGTGAGGAAACAAATGCAAAAAAGCAGGACAAACAAGACAGGACACAGGGATGGTGAAGGACATGAAAGGTTGGGGGACACCATGATTGGGGTGAGGAGGGGGCAGTACAAACTCATGCCAATCAAACATGGGGACAGTGAGAATCTAGTCCTCACCTGCAGGACTGTCATTATTGTCCCCTTAATCTGATGGCTGCTGGAGTGCTTGATATCTTCTCCACCTATGGACCATGAGGGACAGCAGCCTCTCCATTTGATATAGGTGCATGCAAATGGTGCTGTGCACAACCCTATGCACCAACCCTGGCATCTTCTGCTGGGTAATGAAATCACCATCTCCACCAATACTCTTAGAAGGTACCACAGCACCAGCTGCTGGGGTGGTGCTACCTGAGTTTGCAGGTACTGCAGTGGCAGCAGATGCAGTACTGCAAGGTCGAGTCCCAGATGTGCTGGGCATCAGTGCTGGAGCCAATAAAGTAGGGGCAGGCTGACCCACTGAGGTTGGCCAACCTCTCTGTGCTGTGAAGCATTTAGTGATTTGTTACAGATGGATAACATGGAGACATTTTGATGACACATAACAGAAAATATAAAAAGAGATAAGGGTTGGAGTGAGAGAAAAAAATAGATAAAATAATACCATCATTTTGACATATAATGCACTACCACAATTATACAACAATTTTATCTGAAGTATTAGATTTAGGTATACATCCTAACAACTACAAACTATAATTATGGCTTGCTCAAAGTAATCCTTGCAATGTGCATATATTGCACATACGCTTGGTCTAATTATACAGATTACAGTTAACAGCATGGCATTTATGCCACTTGTATAGATTTTAATTTATGTAATAATATTATTAAAGAATTGCAGTATTGTATAGTTGTTACTTGTGGTATTTGAACCCAGAACCTCTGACTACAGTCTTATGCTTGACTCCTAAATTTGGTTTGTGCTGCAGGCTTATGCATGCATACTTGCTTTTGCAGTTAGGATATGGATGCATACTTTGCTACTACTGTATAGAAAACAAAAATGTTTTTCTTTAACTTTTAAAGCTACAATAATACTTATCTTGTGTTGCATACATACCACTTGCTTCCCTCCATCTACCTGGACAATCAGCATGAGCCTGCCTTTTCACCAAGACTTCAGGATTAGCTGTGAAAAGAATAGAAAAAAATCAGAAGAGCATTATAGATACCAATCTTGGCCATATTTAGCTTTCTATATATTATAAATTCTCTTTATTAGCATAGTTACATAACTGTGGAATATCACCACTTTGAAACCTACCCAGCCACTGGTTCAGTGTATCCCTCTTGTGCATTTTAGGTCATTGAAGTGGTACCAACACTGTTCTCCAGTGCTTGGGATGCCATTCTCACTGGATACAGCCTTGGCCAGATTATTCCAAGCCTCAGTCTTGTACTGGGAGCCAGAATATTCCCCCTGCAGAAGCCTTTGAGGAGTCCAATAAATATTTTGAACTCCTGAACACCCCACCTCTGTACCCCAAATTGGGCACTTTCCCTTCTAAGACCAGGCATGTCTAATCCTAAAGCAATAGCAAATAATGATTTCCCACCAATTCCTGTTACCACCTTTACTGGTGGTGCGCAAACTGAAAAAACAATGCCAACCACATTTGCATGACATTAAGTGGAGAGCAACAGTGACAAGCAGGAAGAAAAGCAATTTTGAAATCAGAAGGTTAATCTGACACTTGACATTAGTTTGAGAGATGCATGCTGCTGTAACTGTTAGGTGATTTAACTTTACTGACTGCACTGGATGCATGAAAGTCCTGACCTGACACATGCTTGTTTGGCTTTATCCACTGCTAAAATTGAGTTTTACAGTGTGAGATTCAAACCCATGCATAAGAGACAAAACATTTTCTTCCACATTGGTGATTTTCCATCTTTGCCACAGAATAAGTGCTTCTCAGACATAGTCATGAGTCATTCATAAATATAGATGACATACTGAGGTGTTAACCATGTATGTGTATGACCTGACAAGGTACTTGTATTTACATGCATTTCTGTATGTGTCATATTTAAATGTGAAGGCCACCCAAGTCCAAATAGCAGAATTATACTTGCAGAAACATAGTGGACAGTGTACCCCAGGTCATATATCTTAACCTTCAAAACATAGTAAAGGTGTCTTATCATTCATACATATAATTCATATCAGCTCCACTATTTATAATTATGTATAAAGCATTATAAGTAATATTTAACATAATGAGAAATAGAGCAACCATAAAAATGTATGGAATTTCCTGTATTAGAACCCAGGACCATGTATATGGCAGCCCCACACTTACACCTGTTCCCACAGGAATATTTAAATAACACTTGTATATTTTCCTGTTAATGATTATAAACTAGACTGTCACAGCAGTGAAAATATGTTAATATGTTGCACTTCCTGTATTAGAACCCAGGACCATCTGTATTACAGCCCTACACTTACACCTACTGCCACAGAAATGGTTATATAACAGTTGCGCAATTCCCTATTCATTCTTAATGTCTGTATGTTAACCGCCATGCAACGCCGCTTAGCATGTTTGCATGGTGCCCAACAGAATTAATAGAATGTATCCATTTTGAAATTGTTGACTGTCTGAATCCTGCCTGTAGGTGCTCAATAGCTGCAGTTGTTGAGGAAACTTGCTAATTGCAATGCAACGTCACTTAGTGATATGCAGCGGAAAACAAAAACTGCAACAGTGTATCCTTTTTGACCTTAACACTGTCTATGCCCTGTCTACAGTGTTATGTCTGCTTCCTGTGTGGGCCACTAGTCCAGGTTTGTTCACTGCTAAAGATAAGCACAGTTAAACCTGACATTCTTTGTGTTTCTCCATTTCTGTTGTTTGGACTAAGTCATGCACAATGCAAACACTGGCATTAAAAAAGGGAAATTAGGTGAATTGAAGAAAAAAATCCTATTAAATAAACAATACTACAAAACATATGTTGGTACACATGAAATATTTTTACACAGCCCTGGATGTGAAGTCTTATTCCAATGAACCTTCAAAATACAGCAAGGGTGTCATTGTGCATACAACCAACTACAACATCATCCAGCACTAACAAAACATATGATAGTTGTTTGTACATGTATTAATTTCAGACGTAGTGCACTGAGTGATCGCACAGCCATTTATGACTATTTCTTGCAAAACTGCAGCTCTATGTTATCTCTCTGTGTTTGTAGCTCATTCTTAACTGACCAGTAATCTGAGACATGCAGTCTGTAAGGCATTCTGTATCATTGTCCTTAAAATGTGTAAGGATATTAAATGGCAATAATATACAGTTGTCAAGAAATGAAAGGGAGGTTGGATGTTACTGAACAGAAACTGTGAAATGTGTGCTGCTTATTTACATTTAAAACCTTGATAAAATTATTTCTACACTTTGTAAGTCTAACCTGGCTAACACACCCACTGGAGGTAAAGGAGTCTGAATTGCTGTTGTGTTTTCATTCTCCTTAGCAGTAATCATTCACAGTTGCAATCCATTATCAACAAACACTGAGAGAGTACATGTGCTATGTTTATATCAGATACACGGAGCCAAGTATTTGGGATTCAGCAATTCTAATGAGTTCATGCCTCATTTGCATATTCACCATGTTCACAGCCCTGAATCTACACTATAAAAAGGGAACCATGTAGCTAGGGAACTTGAAGGTGAAGATACTTGTTTATGTGGATAACACAGAAAAAATATTACATTGAGATTTATCTGCACAGAAGACTACTGATCGTGAAAAGGTATGCTTTTACTTTCTCAGATGCACAGCCTTATTAACTGTCTTCACAAGTGCTAATGGTGCAAAAGTTTTTCTATTTACACTCTTCTATTATTATTTCCGTGAAATGTAAATGTCCCATATTGTCAATGACACAGGAGTGTTAACCTTCTAGGATGCCCATATACATCTCTAGGGGAGTGCTGGCCATAGGTAGAGATGGCTGGCTATTGCATAAAATGGAATGTTCTGTGGTAAATATGTACACGTTTCAGGGACAGTTTTTTTGATAGCACTTTTACCATTTCACTGGTGGCATTTTGGGTGGCCACGGTGGTGCAGCTTTTAGCACTGTCACCTCACAGCAAGAGGCTCTCTGGTTTGATTCTTGGCTGGGGTGCCTTCTGTGCTGAGTCTGCATGTCCTCCCTGCAGTCGTGTGAGTTCCTCCAGGTGCTCTGGTTTCCTCCCACACTCCAAAGGCATGTATCAGGTGGATTGGACACTCTAAATTGGCCCTAGGAGTGAGTGTGTGTGCATATGAGTGGTATGGATGAACTACTACTGCAGGGATAGCCACCCGACAGTGTAAATCTTGGCTCAAAATGATTGGCACTGTTGAAGTGACAGCCCGACCCCATATGAAAAAATAGGAAAAGGGGTTGAGGATGGATGGATGGATTTTAGCATTTCACTGATGGTTTGTTAGCAAAATGTGTCATTTGCCTGTTGTTTTAGGGGTGGGAGAGACAAGTTGCATTTCTGTGTTGGCACAAACAAAATTTGCTATTGTTACTCTCCTTGTTTTGGATCTATCCTTCCTTTGCATGTGATTGTAATATGTTACAGCCACACAATTCCTTTTTTTATATTTGAATATCTTTGACTGTTTTATGTTTCTCCAGTGGGTAATAGTGAAATACTACCTTTTATGTGTTATACTGAAGGAGGACTTTTATTTATGTGATACTTATGTGTATTATCCCTCTTTTGTGTTTTATGTCACCTAGGACTATGGCACCCAGGTGTCCAAATCCCTACACCTCGCCTTCAGTGACCCTAAGAATGAAGTAATTGTGGAAGCATTTAGGCAACATGGTACCTTTCTGCTTGAGAGAGGACATGAAGATATGTCAGGCAGAATGCAAATTTGGCAGCAGATAGAGGCTGATGCAAACATAGTAGGTGGCCAGAGCAGGACATATGATCAGGTGCGCCATAGAGCCACTCACATGATTTCATCAGCCCAAAGGAGAGCAGCTGCAGTGACCCATGAACAGATGGGTACCATTGGACCCTGCTACAGAACCACCATTGACACCAAATGAAAAATTCCTGTTCACTGTCAGGGATCCAGGCAGCTCAATGGAAGGTGCACAACAGCATGTCACTGATGTTGATGCTGCTGTTTCAGGGAAGACAAGTATGTCCCAGGAGGAGCTTCCAGGTTGGTTTACCTATTTCAATTGTTAAATACCTCTTGTATAGCAAAACATTTACAGCTCTACTTAAGTTCTGTTTAACATTAAATTTATTTGTGAGGGATAGCTGTAGACTGATACAGTTAATAACATATTCTGGATTTTTACAAATGGGCTTGCTTGGAGTGAATGTGTCATCCAAGTTCTTGTTAAAAGTATCATTAATGGACAAAAAGTTTTAACCCCCTGCATTACTGTTTATTGTGATGATGGTGTCCTTAACCTTTTGCTTAACCTCTTTCAGTACCATTCACCATAAGGAGCCTAATATCATCTGCACATGGTAAGCCAAAAATTTTTATTTCAGTACTAATGAGCAGTTCAAAGAAATATTTAGTTTGTGATGTGGGTGTTAGGGCTATTGTGTGCATTGTTGTGCTGTTTGTAATAGTATTACCACTGTTAGTTTGTTAGCATATATTGGACTATAGTAGTGTAGGTATTATTTTTTTTCTGCGTTTGTTGCTTATTATCACAGGTAATCCTGTCAGTTGAAATGTGGGACTCCTACCACCTGATGTCAGAGTATCAGCAGACTCTGATGATGATGGTGGCCAAACAGAGGCACAGATGGGGGGGGGTGCAGATGTTGAATCTGACACTGAGTTTGAGATTCAGCCATCCCCTGTAATTCCATCAGACTCAGCCAGTAGGCCTATGCCAACCCATTTCAGTGAGCCTTCAGATATTGGACAGGTGGAGGGTGAGACACTGATCAGAGTAGTGTGGTTACTGTGGCCTCAGTGCTTGTTGACTCTGGCCATAGCCAAAGTGTGGGTGAGGTGCCACACACTTGTGTTGTTAGGGGTTTCAGAGGAGGCCTGCTGTCCACCTTCCACCTGATCTAGATGTGTCTTCCCTTGCCACACGATGTATGTTTAGGGCTGTCATGGAAGTACAGGCACATTCCAATAGATCTCCAGAGAAATGCTTAGGGTCATAGATATGGCACAGGCTGACATGCATGACTGCCTCCACCATGCTGCTGATTCAATGGAGCAGATGAATGACATATTGGAACGTGCAGTGTCTGTGACTGAAAATCTGGTGGGAGGGGGATGGCATCCACATGGGCCTATGTCAACCACATCATCTGATGTTAGCCGACATGGCCATGCCTGATCATGTTCCCATAGTGGCACTACTTTCACTGCTCCATCAGTGGTTGAGGTGTTCACACCCAGACGTGGCAGGCCATGGGGTCATGGTCCTAGGTGTCTTGTGAGGGGACCTCATCCAGGAGACATCAGTCACATTAAGGTAGCAGCAGGGCATCTGACCATGAGCGTGCACATACCAGTGCAACTCCTGGCAGAGCCAGTTCTCATGGTAGCTGCCACCTCTACCATGCACAGTTCACACCTGTCTAACATATCAATATGTAGAGCTAGCACAGAGTTTTGCTGTGTTCTTGCAGACACTCACACACCAATTTCACTTGGAGGACTCATGCAGACACACAAATAACAGTTACGTGGTTCAGCCATGGAGCTTAAAGCTCATTCTGTCTCACTGGCCATTTGTTACCTGATCCAAATGTCTGCCTGTTTGTCTTACTTACTTACATGCACTCACTTACCTTTTGTGTCAGCCTAGGCTTCCTCCCCCACCACACACACACGCACACACGCACACATGCACACACGCACACACACACACACACACACACACACACACACACACACACACACACACACACACACACACAACCTTGTGCAAATGATGATAACTGTGCCATAGCCTTGTTCTCTATTTTTTGGATTCGGGGATACATAAACTTTGTGTCTGATGCTCAGGGTGCATAGCTGACGTAGTGCTTAGTATATCTGTGTTTGTGATGTTGTTTTGCTAATTGTACTTTTGACATATTTTGGTCTTAGAAAGTTAGGCAGTTGATAGAATCAAAACTCTTTTTGCGTCAGTATTTTTAAGAATCTTCTGAGGGTTGGGAAGTCTGAAACTGAAATGTCTCTCATTACTTTCTAACGTCAATCTTTAATGATTTTCCAGTACAAAAGCATGAGGCCAAACTGAGGACATTCGGTGACCATCTGTACTTTTGAGAATCTTTGATGCCTGAGGCCCATTACTTGATAGAGGAGACATATATTCATATAAGGCTCTGCTGTCTCATGTTATAGTCATTTCTGTACAAATCACCCACCTTTTACTTCCTTACATTACCAAATAACTACATGCAAGGATATGCCATTCATTTGTATTATTACACAGTTCTGTTTTAACACTCCATGTTTAACACTTACCTTGTAAATCCAGCAGCTGCTACAGTTTTAGTTCAGAGTTGAGTCTGTCTGATGCTAAGAGTACACATCCATTACATTGGTTGGTAAAGATTGTGAGCATTGGCTGGCATCAGTGTTATCATATGTATGTGCATAGGATGAAAGTTTTATCCCCTTAGGTGGTGAGTGAGTGTGATATGTGTTGCCTCTTAGCCAATGTGAGGGCATATCAAGCACATCTATGTCTGCCTACACCCACAGGAGCTGCTGGTTCCCTCTCTGACTCCTCACCTGCCTGTGGCTGTGGTGACCTTGTCATTGGTGGTGGATGTGTGCCCCTTCCCCTTGTTGATCTTGCTGAAGCTGTTTTCTCAGGATGACGTTGTGAAGCATGGCACAGATGGTGAAGATTTCAGTACATGTACGTGGGTTGTACTGCAGCAAAACCAAGACTTCAGCTGCCCAAACACACACTCTATTATATTTCTGGTTTGAGCATGTGCCTCATTATGGCATTCTTCAACTGGTGTGTGTACCTTTCTGATGGGCATCATCAGCCACAGTTCCAGTGCATAAACTACATCCCCAAGTAAATGGCCCTGTGGGATATCACCCCTAGTGAACATCTGATACAGCTGGGAGGTGTAGCAAGACAAACAACGTTCTCAGTAGAAAAACCACTTTAATGTGAGGAGCAAAGCTTTCGGATAAAATCCTTTATCAATACTGAAAATACAAATGCAAATGCAGAGTATATATAGGTCTAAAAAAGTCATATGACCGGCAGCCAAGAGGTCACATGACCCAATCATTAAAAGAAAACATGTAGAAATAAATAAATATGCAAAGCTAAAAAATGCAACAGCATAATGCATACATGAAAACAAAAAACATTTAAAAAAGGAAGAATGTATATTTTTAAAAAAGGAAGAATGTATATTTTTAAAAAAAGCAAAGTTTTAACCTAAAAATCACATGTACAATCATATACATAAAGAGAAAATCTCATAATCTAGATCTACTCATTCTGACCAAAATAGGTTTAAGGCTGACAGTACTATTCAAACCAGGGGGTGAGTCACCCATCAATCTAATTATCCAGTTCAATTCTTTAATTTCTAATTTGTTATTGATATCACCACCTCTGGGTGAGGGTGAAACATGGTCTATAGCTTTAAATTTAAATACATGCTGTTCACCAAAACATAGCCTGTGTTTATATAAAGCATTAGTGTCCACACATCTTCGGATTTCAGACTTGTGTTCTGTGATCCTATCTTTAAGTTTACGCGTGGTTTTACCCACATAGAAAGAGTTGCATAATACACAGGTAGCAAGGTAAACCACGTGGGTGGTAACACAAGTAGCAGTTACATTGAACCTAAACAGCCTCTTACTGACTGGGTGTTCAAAGATACCTAAATGTTCATCATCAATGTCATCACAGCACGAGCAGTTATAACATTTTCGTGTGCCCATAATGCTGGATGGATGTGTTTGGACAGCTGGGAGGTGTGCCAGATATGTGAGTTGTGGTAACTGCCTGTGTTGCCACCATACACATTCAAGATTATTCCCTTATCATTATACATGACTTGGCAGTTAATGGAGTAGAAGCCCTTTCTATTTATGTAGACCCTTCCTTGTTCCCCAGGTGGTGCCTTAATTTCTATATGTGTACAATCTTTGGCACCCAGTACTTCAGGGTAGTGTGCTACAGGTTAGAAATTGCATATTTGTGGTCCTGTCCTCAGGAGTACGGGGAAAATATATGTGGTGACTTGGAATGTTGGAGCATAGCATTCAGGAACTGATGGAAGATCCTGGATGTTGATGCCTGTGGCACCCCCAGCATGTCCCTTGTTGGTCACTGAAAGGTTCTTGTAGCTAAAATTCTAAGTGCTACACATACCTTTGTCTCCACTGGTATTAGTTCACCTCAGTTTGCCCTAAGTCTGAGTTGAGGACAACAGAGGTTGCAGAGTTCCTGTAGTGTGTCTCTATCTACCCTGTAACACCCTACAATTTCAACCTCATGCACATTATGATAAGTTAACTAGGGTCTGAAAACTCTTCTCCTTCTTGGACATGGTCTATTAGCAGCAACAGCAGCATAGACTTCTGCCTGTTGCACATACACATGAATTAAAGCAACAACAGCCCCTAACATTCTTTCTGTGTAGACTCCTTTCCGTGGCTGTATTCTAATAGTTTTTGGAATTCACAGGGAAAAACAGCACTGAGTCTAAACAGTTGCTTTATAGTTTGTTGAATAGCTTCTCTATCTCAGATTGGTTGATTCACTTACAGTTTAGCTGCTTATGATATAATTAGCATGCCATGGTGTTTACTGCAGTTGCGTGGCTCTACACACCTGTACAGCCACTTACTGGATACAAAACAGTGCGTTACCATGTGTGTGTGTCATGGCGGTATGCATACATGGTCCTAGTGGACCGTGTAGGGTTTATTGAATCTGCCCTGTTACATACTATCTTTTACAAAATAATGTCCAAATGATAATGCATATTTTATAATATGTAATAAATAATATCAAATATCTATCCATCCAACAATCTCTCTATCCATCTATTTGTTTCATAGCATTTTGGTAACTTCCATTTAGTTTCCTGCTGTCTAGTGAAAAATATGTTGATGAATTAATGCTTATTAACCTCTCACTTGGTTACCCTTTTATCCTGTTGCCTATGAGAGGCTTTAGTGTGCACAGGTGTCAGGACGTATTCTTATGCTGTAAAGATGATGAACAGAGATGCGCTGACATTTGTGCTGCTGCTGCTCCTGACCACCATGGTTAGGGAAGCATCTCAAAAGTATAAGCCATTATGTTCCAAAAGAAAAGGACACTTTCACAACTGTGCAGTGACCAAAAGAGGAAAACATCTACTTACTGTAGAAAGATAACTGTTCACTGATGAGAAGGCAAAGAATGGGAAGTTCTACTGGGTCTGGCAAAACAAGCTGACACGTTGTAAGGTGAGACCTGTAATAGCAGGTGTATCTGGGGAAGAGCAACTGCACATGTCTAGTGGTAATTGTCACGTGCCAGCCAAGCCTTGACAGGTGTCAGCAGCACAAGCTGTGAATGTATTAACAAGTAGAACCATCAAGACAACTGGTCTATATCACCACATCAAAAAGACTGGAAAGTGAATGGCTTTAACATTGAAAATGCCGTTCATCGAGGTATTTATTGTGAGATTGCAGTACAGCGAAGATTGGAAAATTTGCCCTTTTCTCATTGTAGTGCAATCTCAGAGTTGGTATATTTAATTGGTGGGAGGTGTGGAGAGCAACTTCATTGAATGCATTTCCGATGTTAAAGCCGTTCAGTTTTCTGTCATTTCGATGTGGTGATATAGACCCCAGGGCAATATGTAAACAGGTCATACAGAAAAAAGTGAACAGTCAACAACAAATGGAAAGACCTCAGTTAAACAGTGTCTTTACTCTGTAATAGCATAAACCTCCTTTGAAAGAGGTCCATTAGATATATACAAATTAGAACACTTGAATATCAAACTTAGAACCAGGTATACCTCTTACCTGCTCTCTGTCATCCTGTAGAAGATCACCAGTCAACTCAAGAGTGAGATAACACACAAGGCTCCATCTCAGAAATGTGATTAATTTCCATTTGATGCTCAAAAATGCTACGGCAAAATAACAATTACCAAGACATCTAATAAACTAATTATACTGACCAAAAAATCCACCTACTCTGCAGGCGATGCTCTATTTGCCCACTCAATCAGTAAAATCTGGAATCTACTCCCTGCTATCATTACCAAGGAAACCTCACTACCCCTATTTAAAAGAGAACTCAAAAAATACTTCATATCTCATTGGCTGTGCTCTTGTTCTAAACCTGATTAACAACTTCACTAAATATGTATTGCTGCCCAACCTGCTGTTTAGCTAATTATCCATACCTCATATCATATGTAAGTCCGCACATTGTGAATTATATCTGCTCATATCCTTTGTTTACATTTTGATATGTTTCCTCAAATCATATGTAAGTCTGCACATTGTGAATTATGATATCTGCTTCTATCCTTTGTCTATATTTTGATATGTTTCCTGAGTTTATAACTCAAGTTATGTATGTACTGTCTCTGTTTTTTCTATGTGGAGATTTTCTCCCCGGGCCTCCGCTGAAAATGGACATGTATCCAGTCGGGCTATCCCGGTTAACAAATGTAAAATAAATAAATAAATCAATAAATATATAAATATATAAATAAATAAATAACATCAAAATGCAAACCTCTTTGAAACCTTGTAAAGTGCTTTTCCAAAAAGACTTCAACCCCTGCTGCCCTGATATGTGGGTCTGTGATCCATGGCAGTTGCTGCCTCTGTAGTTTTGCCTCATGTCACATATATCTCAGTATCATAGTGAGAACCATGGTCCAAAAGTAATACCATGGATTAGGAATATTCTTTGAGGATAAAGCATTGTTCAATATTGTTAAAAGCATACACAGTATAGGAAATGATAGTGTACTATATATTTTCAGTTAGAATGCCACCAGGTTCAGGTGTTCTCAGTGCAATACACAGGTGCTGTTCTGGCGCTTAATATTTTGTACTACTTTCTCAATCTGATTATGTGATAAAATCTTTATATCGTTGTTGTTGCTAAAACAATTTATGAATCAGGTTTCTACACACATAGTATGTTTATTGACCTATAATGCTTCAAATTAATATGCCATCAAAATTAACATCCAGAGTTTTTGTTTTTGAGTTGCATATTAGTTTAATCTCTTTTCTCAGAGTAGTCAGTTTAAACCATCTGGCTAATAGAACTATATGTTTAATGTCTCAAAAGCCATTCTGGTGTCATTATCTGTGTATTCTAATAGTCTTTATTGAAGCTTTAAATATAGTGTCACCTTTTTTGCATTTTATTAGTTATGGTAGTTAAGCAATTCTATAAATGATTTAGTTCTTAGAACATATAGCCACTCTTTGCCAACCTATACATAACAATCAAAATATATTGTTAAATAATAAAATAATCAATTTAAACTCTTTTCCATTATCAAAAACCAGTACCCTTTGAGATATTATATCATTAAATTCTACTATTATATCATTAAATTCCCTTTCCTCCCTATACCTTTGTAAATCACTCCAGCTTCCTAAAAGTTACCCCATCAGTATTAATTAGATTATTATAGCACTGCAACCTTATCATCAAGTCACTAGCAATCAAGCTGATAAGCTGATCTCTTACAAAGAACTTATTAAAGCTTTCTTGGCTCCTAAATCAATATATACCACCAACAACATGTTTCTACAACAAAAATTCAACCAGTCTTATCTTTTTAGCATCAGTTTGAACAAACTGAAGTAGACAACCAAATAACTCATCATTTAATCTCTATTAACATTAAATGTATACCTTTTAAAAGTGTTACTATACTCTATTTATGGTCATCAATAATGCATACACTATGCTAATTAAAAAGGCACTAAACAATAAAACCTCTTACAACAACTGTAATCCTTGCAATTCTTCCAATGCTGATACACTACATATGTTTTGGTTTTGCTATTATACAAAAAAAGGGACATAACTCAGCTCAATCTCCTGCTTTCAAACTCCTTCCATAGCAGTTTGCCATTTTATATATAGTACCAAAGAATATTAGTAAAACTCATTTACCTCTGCCTGTCATATTATTTATAATTATAAAATACATATATAAGAACTGGTATTCTTTGACAGATATATGTTGGTCAGAATTTACTAATAAAATAATTAAATATCATAAAGCTTTTAAAGCCTCCTTTCCTTTTGTTTCCAAACCACACATTTTACCAGAAGCAGGGACTACAATCCTTAAAAAAAATGCTAATTTAAGCTATACCAGAGCTGCTAACTTTTCTTTTTTACTATCAATACACATGTTAATTTTTAACACGCTTTCTTGTTGTATATTATATTATCCTATTTTTCTATGTGAGAGCATTTTGCTTTAACTTTTCATTTTCCATCTATGTCTTTAGGAACCATTTGTATATTTTGTATAATAGATATAGTTCGAGGTCAATAAAGTGCACTCATTGCTATTTCATCATTCAGTTACATTTTCAACTCTTATTCTCTTTTTATGTATAACTTGCCAAATTTCAATAAATTTTTTTGTAAAAAATAAACAATTTAGTTCTTGCTACCATTCTGTTACATTGTGCTTTTTCCGGATTGATTTTGTATTTTTATTTAATGCTGCATCTTCTAAGTTCAGACACTTAGATGAGCTACTGTTAAATTTTGAAAAAGCTGATAGCTTGGACTTTGTAATAGATGATGAAACCAAACCCCTCGCTAGACAGTTACAGCCTCCCGTTACTAATACACACCCTCATTTTAAATATTTTTCATAAGATATGGGCCAAGTCTTTTTCCCCCATAACTGTATGCAGATAAACATTAGCAACCAAAATTATCCCATGACAAGATATGAAAGTAGAAAGGCAAACTCCTGTTTTATCTGCATATGAAAACACTATTTCTGGCTTTAGGAACCTATTGTGATGCTCACACTAAGATGAAAGAAGTTCTGTTTTTCTTAGGAAGTATTTTTTGTAGAGACATTATTGAAGCTTGGATCCTCTTTTAGTAAGTAAATTATCTTTTAACAAGAAAATGAAAACTATTGACATTAAAGGAAACAAACTTAAATGTCATAGTCAGTAGCCATGTCACCAATTAATCTACTGGTCTACTGACTGGTAAATGTGATATTCTGAGAGATAATCCAAATTAAATCTCCTAATCCATTTATTGGCAGTGACATTGTAATTTTGTCATAATTATAAGACAAAATTCTGCCAAAAACCTCTACCAGTCTTGAAGCAGAAGTACATTATTTACTAACCATTCCAAAACAAAATTGAGAGCTTATTTTGTCTCTACAAAGAAAAATAGAAACATACACAAAGATGACAGTGAACTGTTTTACTTAAGGATTTTTTTTACCAAAAAGCCATATAATGATAAGCTGGCTCTATCTAGGAATCCATTTTGATTGCCCTTCTAATTTATGGAATTCAGCTAATCAGAAATGGTACCCATCCAAGAGGTGTAAGCTCTTCATCATATTAAGAACAATAAAAACATAGGGACTTGTTTGTTAGTTTATTTTGTTTGTTTGCTTGTTAAATGTCAGGTTCAGATTGCGAATACAAAACAAAGTATGTGTGACTGAACTTTTGTAGAGCAAAATATTAGCACTTTAAACGCATTTTCGATCTAAACAGTAATGCAAGTGAGGCTTAGCTTTAATGTAGTCCACAGATCTTAATAGTAATATGCTGTTGCACTGACTGAGAGGAAGCCAGAACACAGGTTGAATCTACGGTCACTATATTTGCAATAAGCCAATGCAAATAAACTAGTCTCATGGTTTTAGTTTAAAATGCTCACAGGCTAGGATTCAATTAAACTCTGTGCAGGAATAGTGCTATTCCTGCATGGAGTGACCCATGTCCATTTCCGCATAGCCTTAGCAGCACGCCTTGCATATTCATGAAGGCATGCTACTGCTAAGGCTAAGCGGACATGAACACTACTGAGTGCAGGGGGCGTATTTTAGTAGTGCCCGCACATCCAATACTCCCCCTGCACTCTGAAAGTGCCATACAGCACTTTCTAAGTACTTTCAGTGTCTGCAGACACTGAAAGCAGGACATGTAGACAGGAAGCAATTCAGGGAGTCTGTGAAAGGTACTGTTACACACCCTCTGCATTGTCAAAGTGCCATATGGCACATTCTAAGTGCTTTCAGTGCCCGTGAACACTGAAAGGAGCTATTTAGATAGGAAGCAATGCAGGGTGTGTGTGACAGGTACTGTCACACACTCCCTGTATTGTCAAAGTGCCGTATGGCACTTTCTAAATGCTTTCAGTGTCTGTGGACACTGAAAGCAGCTATTTACATAGGAAGCAATGCAGGGTGTGTGTGACAGGTACTGTCACACAGCCGCTGCAATGCAAAAGTGCCTTACAGCACCTTTAACATCTCCCAACCTCTCAGAGAAAAAAAACTGGCCAAAGCCTAAAATGCTGGGGGGACAAGTAGGGACAGATCATAAATATTGCCCTTACAAACTTAGAAAGTTGATAGAGAAACAGGGTTTGTATTTATATAACAACATGTAGGGGAGAATTAGAAGTCTGAAACTCAAATGTTTGCCATTATGTAGTGACTTCAATCCTGATATTCCCCATACAGACTTAGTCGATAGAACGACAGGTAGTGCATTACCAAATATGACTTACAAGTAGTATTGATACATGTAATTAAAGTGCATTTATTCATTTTTTTCCATTCTAAATTAAGTTTAAGTGTTGCTGAGCGGGTTTGTGCAGTATGACCCTCTGCTCAGCATTGTTTAAACATCTCATAGAAGCTAAATAAAAATGTACAGCTGCATTCCTTAATGACAAGATAGTGTAGTGGTTAGAGTCTTGGTTTTGTATACAGGTGTTCGTGGTTCAAGTACCAAGATAAGCACTTTATTTTTACATGGGAAAGCATTGTTACAATTAATATTTTATGTTAAATTATGTAGTAATCGATATTTGTTACCCAGGGTAATGTAGCTGGTCAAACATGGAAGTGTGAGTGCATATAACATATAAAATCACCCATGTATACACAAGTGTCACATACAGTATAGTCATACCCCAAGGTAATCTAATGAAAGCAATAGGGGGATGACATGTAAAGTAAATCATATACATTTAATAATATGTCAGTAATGATGAAGTAATCTACAATCCTGAGATTTTTTTTAAATGAAAACTGAGCAATGCTAAGCAGTGCTCAGCTATGCTTAGCCCATTTAAGTATTGGTTAGACATAAATTCTAAGCAGCAGTCAGCTCAGCTAAGTGGATTTGTGCACTGTTAAGTAGTGCTCAGTATTTACCCCTTTAAGCTCTGTTCAACTCATCTTAGCAGATTTCAGCAGCGCTTAGCTGAGATTAGCATTTTCAAAATGGTCCCATGACAGCAAAGGGAGGGAATATGGCCTTATTTAAACCGCACAGGTGGGAATGCAGCCATAACCTGTTGTAGTCTGATCTCTGCAGGAACTATGTCTAGCACTGGAGAGGGAGCACTCTTTTGGTTGTAGAGCTATGGCATTCTGAAGTCCAGGGTCATGACTGAAAACCATGATAACAGACTGCTGCAGGGCCAATACCAGTGCTCTCAGTACAAAGTGGAGGCCTGGGATGGTCTGGCACACAACCTCACCAGTGCCACAGGAATCCCCCGAACTGGTGAGCAGTATGGCATCACTATGCTGACCTAAAGCGGAGGAAGGGGGAGCTCTTGACTCAGTGGATCCAAGAAGCTCAAGCATGGGAATGCTCCAGTAGTTAGTAAGTATCTCATACATTGCTGTACCAGATACTAGCCTGAGTATGTGATAGACAGTCATGCATAATGTTTGTTTGCTCCCCCTACAGCTACAGCAGAGAGAGCTAGCAATGCTGAGGCCCATGCCGACAGACTGACAAGGCTGCACTGACAGGCTGGTGAGTTCAGATCTACCTTGCAGTATATAGTGAAATAAATAATAAGAAGTAAATCATTTACTGCCAGTAGGTGTAGTGTGCACTGTGTCTAACAATTAAATAAAAGTTTGCCGGACTAATATGATCTACAGGATATGCAGTAGTAAAGCACTGTGTCAGATAAGTACAATAAAGACCTAAACCACTAACTGTCGTGTTTACTCTGGTATGTTGTTGTACAAATAGAATGTGTACAGGTTCTTCACAGCAAATATGGCTTTGACAGCATGAATTCGCTGAGGTTGTTCTGAGAACCAGCTATTATGCAAAACAGTAGATTGTGGAGCTGTAAAACAAGATGCAAATGAAATATGAAATATGTTATGCACTAAGATCTGAACCCTGAATAGTAATGTCTAATGTATTTTAGTGTGTCCCCTGCAGCATTGCCTTGCGTTAACCTTTGCTTTAGAGATTCTATTATTTCAAAGGATTAATACACAGTACACTAATGATCTGTCATGCAGGAATCTCAGGATTACAAGGTCAGGCTGTCTACCCACAAAGTAATAGGCAGAAATCAGTCAAACAAGAGACAGCAGTTCCCCAGTAGCTCAGTGTGATGAGGAATTGCCTTGTTGTTCATTTTAGCACACACACACACACACACACACACACACACACACACACACACACACACACACACACACTTGGTTCAAATCCAGGGAGTGGTACTGAGATGTGTGTGTGTGTGTGTGTGTGTATATATATATATATATATATATATATATATATATATATATATATATATATGTATGTATGTATAAACTCAAGACAGACATTTTGAATATTTGTAGAAACAGTCAGATAGTGGTAACAGATATTTTCTCCACAGGTCTTACAGGTAAGGAAACATTTGTAGTAGCTGTAGGAAGGGCATACTGATATACTGTGTACAACTGTCCCACTGTCCATCCCCATGCCTGCAAATGCCAGCAGGATAGGTACATCCACCATGCACTTTTCCTAATACATGTCTCTCAAGTGTCACACTGTCACAGCTAGTGGACAGAGATAAGAGTCCAGGTGAAGTATGCCAGTAGCAGAGACACACAACATCAGTGCAGGGTACCCCTTCTTTGTCATATATGTAACCCTGACGTGTACAAGCCCCCCTAATAGTGTAACCATAGTTGTCGCAGTCTGCCCCATACCATTACAGCTTGACAGTTTGACAGGTAAGTATGTGCTACAGAAGCTATGGGCCATAGGTAGATATAAAACAAGGGCAAACCTGTAGAGTATTGAGCAGTACTGTTGTGGAAAACAGAAGCCTATACAGTTGTTAATGGACTTTTTCCTCTCCCCCCACCACTAGTCTGCATCACTAATTATTAACCATATACTATGGGTATGTTTTTTTCAAAACTTAATGTTCGGACTTCTGTTCTATTATTGTTCATATATTTAATCAGTTGCATATTAACATCATCATCTTCTTTTGGCTGTTCCCGTTAGGGGTCGCCACAGCGGATCATCTGTTTCCATTTCTTCCTGTTCTCTGCATCATGCTCTTTCACACCAACCGCCTGCATGTCCTCTCTCACCACATCCATAAACCTTATCTTAGGCCTGCCTCTTTTCCTCTTACCTGGCAGCTCCATCCTTAGCATCCTTTTCCCAATATACCCAGCATCCCTCCTCAGCACATGTCCAAACCAACGCAATCTCACCTCTCTTGCTTTGTCTCCAAACTGTCCAACCTGAGCTGACCCTCTAATATAATGATTTCTAATCATGTCCATCCTAGTCACACCCAGTGCAAATCGACTCCTGCCTTTCCATCAGTGCTACTGTCTCTGACCCATATAACATAGCTGGTCTCCCTACCCTCTTGTAGACCTTCCCTTTCACTCTTACTGGTACCCGTCTGTCACAAATCACTCCTGACACTCTTCTCCACCCATTCCACCCTGCCTGTACTCTCTTCTTCACCCCTCTTCCACACTCACCATTACTCTGAACTGTTGACCCCAAGTACTTAAACTCATCCACCTTTACCAACTCTACTCCCTGCATTCTCACCATTCCTCTACCCTCCCTCTCATTTACACACATATATTCTGTTTTAGCCCTGCTGACCTTCATTCCTCTCCTCTCTAAAGCATATCTCCACCTCTACAGGGTCTCCTCAACCTGGTCCCTACTCTCACTACATATCACAATGTCATCTGCAAACATCATAGTCCACTGGGCCTCCTGTCTAATCTCATCTGTCAACCTGTACATCACCACTGCAAATAAGAAAGGGCTCAGAGCTGATCCTTGATGTAATCCCACCTTCACCTTAAACGTATCTGTCACTCCCACCGCAGTCCTCACCAATGTCACACTACCTTTGTACATATCCTGTACCACTCTTACATACTTCTCTGCCACTCCCGACTTTCTCATACAATACCACAACTCCTCTCTAGGCACCCTGTCATATGTTTTCTCTAAGTCCACAAAGACACAATGCAACTCCTTCTGACCTTCTCTGTATTTCTCCAGCAACACTCTCAGAGCAAATATTGCATCTGTAGTGCTCTTTCCTGGCATGAAACCATACTGCTGATCACTAATCATCACCCCCTTCTTAACCTAGCTTCTACTACTCTTTTCCGTAACTTCAAGCTGTGACTGATCAATTTTATCCCTCTGTAGTTACTGCAGTTCTGCACATCACCCTTATTCTTAAAGATAGTTCCAAAACATGTTTTCTCCACTCCTCAGGCATCCTCTGACTTTCCAAAATTTCATTAAACAATCTGGTTATAAATTCCACTGCCATTTCTCCTAAGCACCTCCATGCTTCCACTGGTATGTTATCTGGGCCAACAGCCTTTCCATTCTTCATCCTCTTCATAGCTGTCCTTACTTCCTCCTTGCTAATCTGCTTCACTTCCTGATTCACTATCCCCCACATCATCCAACCTTCTCTCTCTCTCATTCTCTTCCATTGTTGGCAGCCTGTTGCCATCAATGTAACTGGCATGCTGTTACAATGCCTACTGTTGTTCCATTTATGCATGTGTTCTGTTTGCTATGCAACTGTTTCAAATCTGTTGGTTTGGGTCAACTGGAACACTCATGCATGTTGTTATAACTAATTTTGAAATGTTTTGTTCATGACTAACCAATATAGCTTGGATAATTTCAAAACCATAGCACATTTGGGAATGCAGACTCCGGTGGATCCACCTATCCCACCTCATCTGGCCGTGGCACCAGGCCCCAGCATGATTGGGACCCAATCTGGAACTTCCTCATCTGCTGGTCCTGCACCACCTTCGAGGTGGAACTGCCTCAGGGGACAGGGCCTGTCCCCCCAGGCATGGGTGTGGAGGGGAACCTGTTACCTGCCGCAAGTTCTGGGGTATGGTGAGCAGCATCATCTGCTCCAAGTTGAATGGATGGCTGCACCAGATGGAGGGCGACCTGGTGCACCTGGAGGTGCAGGCTGTCCCTGTTGTCCATCCCCCAGCACAGTCACCTTTGGGGCCATGAAGGTGCAGGGTTGACTGCCCATGGGTGGGGACCTCAATCCCACTGTATCCATTTGGGGGCTTATGGGCCTCTGATTCCCAACCACCCTCCCTGTCCAAGGTGTTTACCCTTCTCATGTGTCATATACTGCCTCTGTCTGCTGTCTTGTTTGTCTTGTCTGTCTGCAAATGCAACCTATCCTACCCAACTTGCCTCCCCAAACATACCTACAGCCCTTCCCCAACATCCCACTCTCACCTTAATAAAAAAGGGCATCTGTCCCACAAACAAATCATTGCCTCATACATAGATGTACATTTTGCCCCCATGTCCAGTGACATAAATCAATCAACACTTAAATTACTCTACAAATGTATGCTGCCAACACCCCTCTCTGTGGGGTCTGAGGCTGTAAATTCCAAATTTCCACATCGCTCACAGCTGTTGCTGCAGTAGAAATGTAGAGCTATGGTCCTTTCCTACACACAACCTGAACATCCCTAGCTGGTTTTCCTAATGTTTTACACCCTGCTTGCCCCCATTTCACCACTTTCCTATCACCCTTTTTTCTTTTCTTTATTGAAAATTAGCATGGGTGTAAGCAGGAGTGAGCACTGCTAAGTGAAGCTAAGAGGACTTAACCATCTCTTAACATCATTGAGCTTCGCGCAAAACTGCAAGCTGTGAGAAGTTGCAATACTTCTAAAAACATATCATGCATTACGGTCATTTAACATTACTGAAAAAAAGTCATCACTACCAAGTTTTGAACTTAGTACCCTGCACACTACAATCACAGCAACATACCTCTACACTATCAGAGCTGTAGGAGTTTGGAATGCTTTTGCAAACATATCATGCACTACAGTCATTTAACATAAGGGAAAAACACACACAGACACACACACACACACACACACACACATATATATATATATATATATATGTATATATATATATATATATATATATATATATATATATATATATATATATACTCAACCTCTTACTGAGAGACATCTGCAAAAAGACTGACAAAGTGGGTGGATAAAGGACAAACAAGTTACATATGTGAAATATGGCTGTTATAAGTGCAGAAGTCTGCTAGACTAGCATGGTTTGTTTTAACATATATTTTCTTATAGATTTCACGTCTGCAACACAAATGATTTTCATCATTTACTGATGTCAGTGCTCACATCATCCCAGTGATTTGTCAAAAACCCACAACTGTTATGGGGAACAGACCAAACATATGAGCCACACATCTGGATGGTGTATAGAAATCTGGACAGTGGAGAGGTATGACTGCAGTCATGTAACAGAAGGGAAAAACACTGAGAGCTGCCAAGAATTTCACCCAGCACTTTTTGACCTATAGTCAGACCAACACGACATCACCCCAAATCAGCTCTGGGGAATTACTTATGCATTTGCAAATACATCATGCACTACAGGGATGTAATTGTAGGGAAAAGCAGACATCGATGAGAAATTGTCCACTCACAACCATTTGTACCACAGTCACAGCAACATACCAGTATTCCAACTGAACTCTAAAGTGTAACAACTGTCTGAACAAACATAACCTGATTGCCAGTCACACACTATACCAGCATATACTGCCCCAAGTCACAGTCTACTGGGAATCCTGAGGTGTTACAGGACATTTCTCAGTCTGCCTCTAAAAACATACACACCTGATAGACCACCAGCAACTGTAGCAGCATGCACAGTCAGATGCAAAAGGACCCATGACACTCACATCTGCCCCCCTCCCTACACGCCAACTAACATTTTAACACTACACTGCTAAGCAATCCTGACAGGCTGTTAACAATGGCCAGTCATGCACCAACCTCTCTACTGTACAGAGTTCCACAGAATATCCAGGCTTTGGCCTCATATTCATGGCCTCTTCCTCATAACATGTCTAGGATTCTGCAACATCACTGTGGTGCTATCAGGAATGAAGGCACTAAATAATGATATACCATACTTATCAATCTCTTAGTCATGACATCTGGACAAAGCTTGACATAATTGGGGTACAGAGGCCCAAACACAGAGGCATAATTAAAATATTGCTGTTATAAACTGAAAAGGTTGCTGTGTAACAGAGTTTGTTGTAACATAACTTTTCTGAAAGATATGAAGTCAGAAACACAAATGAATGTCAGCATTTCCTGACTGCAATCCCCAGAGTATCCTACCAATTTTTCTAGGACAGGAACTGTCTGAGGAAGAGATGAAACATAAGAGGCAAGCCTCTAGGCATTCTGTAGATAGCCATACAGTTGAGAGTTATGTCATATACATAATACTGTCAGACTTGAAATCACACATAAAACAGACAAACCCTGTTAAACTAGCATTATTCCAAATGCATAATGGCAATACTTACATTCTGTCCCTAAGTCTGGAACCTCCTCCCCCATTTTGTTGGGCTGTCTCCACATTTCATGTTCTAAGAAGTATTTCCACCTGCCCTCTGGGATGCTGTAGCTCACATACCTCCATGATGTTCTCCTCACAGGCAAGGAAAAGGGCCAACACCCACATGAAGTACTTAATTATAGGAGCATGTTGCCAGGCCATTGGCTATTGGAATAACAACACAGCTGTTCTGGATGCAGTTAGCAAGTGAGTGACACCAACTGGTGCACAGGCCATCACCTGCTCATGAGCGTTACCTACAAAAGGCAAGCTGCTGCCTATGCAAAACAGGTATTTTCCTGTAAGACACAGAGGTAACACACAGAGGAAGCAAGAAGCGCAAGAATACTTGAAAAAGAAAAAAAACAGGCATGTCTAACAAGTAAGCATGTAATGGAATGCAGAAGGAGGTATGCAAAAATGGGAAATAGGAAGTTAAACAATATGTCTCAACAAGACTTGCTGTACTGATATAGTGCTGTTCAGCAACTATTGCCATCACATTTGACTCTGTTTGTAGTGACATAGATCACAGCTCCGGCCACTGAGTCACTCCAGGAAAGGTCAGGTCACATATGACTACCACTGGAGTGCCTGTTGCACAATACTGACTGTAACACTGCCAGGCGGCTACTGGGATGTTGTAAATATCCAAATGTCACTTGTGAATATCACTATGATACATATGCTTGTCTTACAAATCTAAGACACCTATATAGGGTATGTGCTTAGTAAACAACTGTCGCAGAGGTGTGTACAGAACTTCATGTGATATACTGAGCTCATACCATTCAACTGTCCAGTGTTCTGCACACTGACCACATATATGCCTCATATTTGTAGTCATTTACATGGTTAGTAACCGAATACATTTCTGCAATGGACACTCCACTGACACAGATGCCTGCCTGTTTACTGAATTGCTAATTCACTTCATTTGCATGTTTTTCACCAGCAGATGAGGTAATTAGCATTATTTAGTGGTGTCTGTGTCAGAATAGTGCTGGCAGGCTTATGCATGCCTCCAGCCTTGTTTACTGGATTGCTCCGCGTCCATATTCCATGCAGAAGCTGCTACACTATTCTGAAATGGTGATTTGGCTTTATTGAATCCCAGCCACAGTTTAACTACATAAGCAAACTAACTATAATGTTACAATTAAATCTTCCCTGCATCACTTAACCACACAGTGCTCCAAAGGTGTCTCTGAAAAGAGAAAGTTGTGTCCAGTGGACTTCCCTGGTTAACAAATAGGTCAAAACACACACTTATGACTGAATCAGTATTTTACACTGTAGGCCTACATTGTAATCAACTTCAATAAACTTATCTGTTCCACTTTAGATGCATATGTAGTGTATATCAGCCTTCTTGAGATTCTCTTTCTAACAGGCTATTGACTGCGTCAACTTGAATGGAAGGGGTGGCCCTGACTCATTATTACTAGAGAGACTTGAATTGAGGTGGCAGTTGCGTACGGACGCTTGCCACATCCCAGGATTGAATGAAGTTTTTTCTATCTTGTGCATTTTAAAATTGAAAAATGTAGAAAGATAGGCATAAAGGAGGGCCAAACCAGTTTACACCCTTGTATACTGGGTGTTAATATGTTTACAGAATAAAATAAGACAACTCAAACAAAATTTAGAAAGCAAATAATAACCAATTATTCTTATGTATTTGTAAACAAATTTGTTGAATTTTTTAGGGTTAGGGTTTATTTTTAACTTTGATAAAAAACAAAGCTGAATATGAGTTTTAGTTCAGTAGTCAAATATATTTTAGTATAATAATTTATGGATTGTATTTAACAACTTAGTTATTATTTGATGTAATTTATTCAAGAAAATGCAATAACTTGTATGTGGATTAATTTTATGTGGAAGGGACATTTTAAATGGAGGTGGGTTTTTGTATCACATGACTGATGACTTATTTAAACTGTGGAATTGTATGTATTCTTTATCTGAGGAAGTCTCCCTATAAGGAGGGACAAAAAGCGCTTAATAAAATCTTTTTTTGGTTACCAGTGGAGTGGTTTCCCAGCATTTTCATTATTTTTAAAAGACAGGGCATTTCCAGAATGTATCCCTTATGTTCAGTGAGAAAGTAAAACAAATAATTTGTCAGTTCTTTTAAGCCTCTCTAAACTCACTGCATGTAAATGATACCTTAACATGAATATGTCTAGCCTTGAGGTGAAATATGATCTCAAGCATGCATTCATATTGAAGTGCTTGCACATTCAGTTAAAATACTCATGTTTTGTAGTTTATCATTGCATCATGTTCATGGTGGTACACAACTACCATAAAATGTTGAGTTCTGCCAACAGCTGATTGACAATCATCACTAACATTTTTTTTTCAAAATTATAAAGCCTATGACACTGGTAAAGAGCAAAAATATTTGATGAGGAAACCCAATAACAACAAGATGTTTACATGGGAAATTAAACATGCAGAACTAAAAATTAATTATTTATTACTTTGAACATGTTCACTGGGACTCCAAGTCCCTCACCATAAGGAGGGATTTAAGAATAAACTTTGTGCAAAACATACTCCAAAAGTAAAACAAAAATTAAGCACAAGAGGTGGATCTCTTCTACTGAACCAAATTAAATCAACTATATATAAAGGTTATTTCCCTGAGGATGTGACTGTAGAAAAAAAATAACATGACAAGTTTTTGAGGCATATATTTTTCATAATGGTTTATTCTCTCATGAAGATGTTTATATAGTGGTAAACTGATACAAAAAAAAAAACATGATTTTAAGGTATGGTGTAATTAACCTATGAAAATCAGAAGTGGTTGGTTAGAAAACATGTCTTTGTTTACCGCACCAAACTATGCAGTTTCATAAAGAATATATTTCTTTTTTATTGGAATGTAGCATATTACGCCAGTCAATACTGGTGTTCAGTCTCCTGGAATTTGTTGTTTACTACTCCGTAAGTGTGTACTGATGAAATAAATGTATCTGTTTTGTAGATGTTTGAATGGTTGCTTCTTGACTGTCATACAAGAAAGGTTCTGATATGAAAGTGATTGTATAATATGAATGTCAATGTACTTTGACTTTATACAACTCTCTATGGCCATCGCTCTTTTATTCTAGATAGGACTTCTGCAGAAATTCTGTTAGCTCATCTTACAGTCTTATCTTACAGATAGGAAGTGAATAATCCCAAGCAGGACATGGATTTAGCATTTATTGACAATGATATCTGAGAAGCAGCTGTGGAAGGGGAAACAAAAAGATCTGTGTTCTTTCAGTGCAAAAGGTATATATTTTGAGAGAAACAATAATTAACTGCAGGAAACGTATTTTGTCCCTCATTCTTTTCAGAATTCAATGTCTCTTTGTGTTATTTCATCTTGTCTACTTTTCAGATAATCATTCATGTCATATAATTTTTTTCCTTTATTAATAAAATGTCTCTGTTGTATCTTACCACATTGACCTCCAGCATCCAAGTCATTCATTAAAACTTTTATGTCCGATGTTTTTTCTTGGTATCTTGATAAACTTCTACTAGGTATTTTTATATTTTATGGTGTTAGCTTCTCTAAAACATTTTAATTTGCTTTGAAATTTCTTGACTTGTCAATGTCAATGTTTGAAAATGTTTTCTAATAATGTCTAAAAATGTTTGTTCTCCTAATCCAGGCTGTCTACATTGATAGGTGAGTTTCTTGTGAGAGAGTCCTGAGGTAGTCACTTTGGCTCAAACCTGTTTTGACAGAAGTCTTCAAATTCTTAGATGAAAATCTGGAATTCTTTTTTTTTTCCTGTAGGCATTTATTCATCTTTTATTCAGAAAAAAATAACTGCAACATAATATCTAACATGAATAATTTATCAGTTACTGTCCAAATATGTTTGCCTCCTTTAGAGATAGATTTCATATAATAAAAATTACCTTACCCCCAAAAAATGTTATGCATAGTGCAAGCATCATTTCTAATGCAATCTAAGCAACATTTTAGTTATGGAATTAATTTATTATTATTCATTTTAGTGGGATTCTTATAATAATACAGTTTCTTGGGGAAATAATACTAGAACTGAAGATGAAAGTAGAACATGCTTTCTTGATTTAGAAATATATTCTTTAGCCTCTACATTTAATTGGTTTGATTATTCTTATAAAGAAGACTGGAATATTTCTGGAGTGAATTTCTGCAAGCTGTCCCTCACTGATTATGTTTGGTATTCAATGCGTAAGAGCAGTATTCAGAAAGAAGCTGTATTCAGTAGTATATGAGTGAGTGAGTTACTCTGAAGTAATGTTGAGAAAAATTTGATTAAAAGACAAGGTTCTTGGTACTCAGTGTATACAATTATTTATTTATTTATTTTATTTGACATTTGTTTGCTGGAAAAGTCAGACTGGGACAATAGTACCCATTTTCAGCAAAGACCAAGGAAAAAAGCTCCAAGTACAATGACTATATGATAATTACATAATAATGAATAGACACTAGAATTACAGTTTACACTGATAGCATGATAAAATTATACAGTTTAGGTAACTTAGGAATATTAAGCACAGTGTATTGCATACTATCAGTTTTCCACTGCTAGTAAATAATACAAGATGTAAGTAAAACAGATTAAAACATATACTCAGATAGGATAGATGTAGTAAAAAGGGGTGAGGGGTTAGAAGTAGAATTGAGGTGTGGATTAGTTCAGGAACAGAGCCAAGAGTTGGATAGGAATTCCTTAAACGAGCTTTTAAACATAGACAGGTTTGGGTTAGATCTCATAGGTAGAGGTAGGGAATTCCAGATTTTTGCTGCATAGTAAAAGTAAAGTCTTTGACCAGAAGATGTGTTGGGTTTGTGAATTGAGAGGACTTGTTTGACCACAGAAATGTAGCTGATTTGTGACAGGAAACTAACTTTCAAGCCAAAGAGCCTCTAAAAATGAATCAAATATAACAAAAGCCACAATAAGTGAAATATGAAGATACTGTGTCTGCTGCAATGGTGTAGAGAGATAAAGTCTCGACTATAACTCAGGTAACCTACTATCAATTAGTGGATCAGGCAAATGATGGATCCAGAAGGGGAAAATGAACATGCCCATCTTGGGCGGAGAGCCCATAGAGGAGATTGGGTTGAGTTGACTACAGTCTACATAAGGTTCTTGTAGCAGGGACTGGGATACAAATATGTTGCCTGGAGTTGGACATTAGGCTCACCAAGCCACTGGTGGGTGGTAGCCTTCAGACTGGGTGTGTGGGAGTATGCATTCATGTTTAAAAATATTGTGGGCTTTCCTAGTGAAGCAGATCACACATGTTCCACCCATGGCTGGGTGGGGTTAGGACATTACAGATGCCCTTATAGCCAAGATGCCAACCAAGACATTAAGCACCCTCACGGTTGCCTAAATGATGGCCCTCCCAGACAGCCCTCATGCTGATACTGGATGAAATCCCCAGGAGAGATAATGAATGGGCTATGTCTAAACTGGGGGGACTTAGTGGTTGCCAGACATAAAACAAAAAGTAACTACAAAAAATGTGCATGTTGACATGCCAAACCTGTAGACAAATAAAAAAATGAAAACCATCCCATTACCAAAGCAGCAACCAAAACAAGAGATCCAGCATGTGTTCAGCAGTGCTGTGCCTCATGCATCCCATATAGATGGTTTTGCCCCACATCCTTCTAACTTCTGTATACTAACTTTGGTTGCACAGCTGTGGAGAAGTCAGCAATTCCACAAACTGTCTTATTTCCTAATAACGTAATTCATTGCTGACAAAAGTGGTGATCGCATGTGACAGTACTAAAACATTTCATTATAAGCAGCTTTTACTCCACTTGGACTTTATTAGAAAAGCATGATCCTTAAATTATTTACTCCAGAGTAATGTTGATACAGAACAATGACACAGAGATAAGGCTCCTGATACTCTGTATATAGTTAATTAATTGATTTCAATGTGTTTACCAGATTAGAGTACAAATCAAACAATGAGTAGTTACAGGTTCAGCCTGGATTACATTATAATGTAACAAAATAATGTATGTTATACAAACAACAATAGTTTACATTTATAGGTAACCATTGAAAATCTAACATATAATATATACATGGATTATCTTACAAACCAAATATATGCACAGTTACATAACTGAAACAGAAAAGGGTGAACAGAGTTAATGTAGGTGAAGTAGAAGAGATATGGGTAGGTTAGGAAAGTGAATAGAGACATGTAAGAGGGGATTAGATTATGTGTAGTGGGTTAGAGCAGTAATGTTGTGGTAAGCTGATTCACAGTTTAAGATGCATGAGTAAATCAGGTGTACCAGGTAAATGAGAGGTAAAGGTACTATGCTGGTGGAGATATTGGTTTATGTGACATCTCTTTTAGATGGACAGTTGCATTCAGACTGCTTTACAGAGTATTGCTTAAACTGTAACCTGAACTGGGAGTACTTTGTGTCATCATTTGCACTAATGTAATGTTGATGCATAGTATAAATTCAGAGACAAGGTACTCAGTACAAGTATAATGATGAAATATAAGACATTCAGAGACAGGGTTACTTTCACAACAATGTTTTGTTTTACACAGTACCACAGCACTTCCCACCTTATGCATGCATATGTGTGAAGGACAGATTTGAAGGTTAGGATGGAGAGCAATCTACGCCTATGTGATTTAGGGACAAAGTTCTAGAGAACAAATGTGTTAAATAGTATAAAGAAAGTGGCATCCCCTAGAAAGCTGGTGTAACTGCAGGTCCAGGTTGCTGGTTACACTGGTTACATGGAAATAAAAGCAGAGTAGACAAGGTGTAAGAAACAAGGGAAATCTTGAGCAGGTACACCAGGACAAGAACATGATAGACCAGCTGCTCCACTTCTGGATCACACATAGAAAGGTACACACTTACTATGGTAATAAATGTCTCTCAGTAGGTGCAAACAGCAATGATACAAATTACATACTACACAAATGAATGCTTTAACACTATTTACTGCAAAATTTAACACAGACAGGTTTGGGTTAGATCTTATAGGTAGAGGTAGGGAATTCCAGATTTTTGCTGCATAGTAAAAGTAAAGTCTAGAACTAATAAATTACAATGAGGCTTAAGTTATTATGAAAGACTGAAATATCTGAACTTGTACAGTGTCTCATATAAATATTTAAAGGAGACCCTATTCAGGCGTAGAGGGCATTTAGAGACAACTAGCTCTGAGAATATTTGGGGTTAACAAAAAGTACTAGAGAATCACCAGACAGCAAATGTAGAAGATTCTATAGGAATGAAAACTGCACTAATTGGGTCTCTGAGAGAGCAGCTGATGCATGGAATAGACAACCAAATTGCATTAAAGGAAGCACTAATTTAGATATTTTTAAGAACAGCCTGGACACTTATTATGGGAACAACTGTTTGGTATATTGGCAGGCAGGAAGGGCATTAATGCCCATGCATGAAATATCTGTATGTATGTATGAGACAGCACTTTAATAAAGTTCAGCTTCTGTAGGCCCAACCAAGGAAAGGATTAAATATTTAAAAGTCAGATCTTCTTTCTTGGAGAGAGTGTATAATTTCCCATTTCCTTGGGAGCATCCACTGGATGTCATCAGTGTCTAGTCCTGGATAAAGATGCTAGGATTAATGCCAAAGCTGGTGCTCAGCGATATTAAAGAATTGGATGAAAAAGATGGATACTTGGCTTTCTGATCAGTCAGAACTTCTTAGCTGATTCTGGACCTATACCTTCTGGCAGCTGCTACCCTTCTGTCTTGCTTACAGCTCCATTGCCATAGACTCCAAAGAATTTTTCCTCAGGTAGACAGCAAATGGTGGTGTGTTAGTGATGAAAGTTGATGAAAGTTGGAGGTGTGTTAGGGAAGAAAAAAGTAACTGGGAACATATTTTCTGGGAGTGTAGTGAGTTGGCAGACTTTAAGGATTCTGTGTAGACTGCTCTGTAGGAGATACTGGGTGAGCAAATTGGTGTAACTAAGGAAATGATTTTTTGAGCTATGATACAGAATTGGAATTGCCTAGGCATAGTTAGGCCTTGCTGAATCTAATTATGATGGATGCTAAAAAAGCAGTTACTAGTAAATGGAAATTAAAGTCTAAACCAACTTTACTAGAAGTAGTGAAGATAGTAACAGAGATAAAACAACTGGAACTGGGACCTTTAGAAAAAGGTAGGAGCATATTACATAGAAAAATGGGAAATGTGGGATCAGTACATGCAGAGGGGGAACGAGGTTTAAAAGAAGGCAGGAACTGAATGAGCTATGTAATGGTTGACTGGCAATTATAAGTGATGTATAATGTTTGCAGCTACAGTTGTGTCGGCATGGTTTGTAATGTATAATGTTTGTAACTAAGATTGTATCGGTATGGTTTATTTTCATTTATATAAATGTAAGATTGCCTATGTCATACATGATAACTTAATAAAATGTTTCTTGTTTAAAAAAATAATAATAATGGAAAGTAAACAGATAGTAAATAAGGCATGGTACAATATATTCATATCTCAACATAGCCCTCACCTCTGGAACAAGCCTCCACTATATATATATATATATATATATATATATATATTTTATATATATATATATATATATATATATATATATATATATATATATATATATATCAGAGTAACACCCTTACAGCCTTCAAAGAAAATGCAGATAATTAGATGGACAGCCTCAAGTTCTCCCTTGGTCTATCCTGTCTTGTCTTGCCCTCTTTAAGGCTGGAGGGAATTTTTGAATATGGCTTTTTGGCCAGTCTTATAATGATCAGCAGACAGATTGCCTACTACTTACCTGTGAAACTATGAACCTGTCAGATTATGAAATTGATTGTTTTCAATAATTAAATGTACTTTATATTAATTGCAATGAACAATCACTTTTTGTGTAACTATATAGGATCAGAAAACCCTGTAAATGTTATGAAAAAGCAACCAGAGATTAACTGACTTGGACCTTGTCTAAGTAATGAGATTTGAAGTGGGGAGGAAACACCCTCATGTGCATAAAGGCACAGCCATTGTAGATGAATTACTTACATTAATAAAACGTGACTACTACAGGTAAAGTAACCAAAATATGCTATAGAAAAATAACACATTGGAGAGATACAAAGACTGCACTGAGGCAAAAGTATGATAGAGAATGTGACTTAGGGTAAAATGATAGTGAAGGGAGTTTAATCAAAGGGTTTCATTGAGGAAGCAGCAAAAAGAGGAAAACATGAGTGTTACGAGGAGAATAAGATGGTGAATGGTTGAAAATAAGGAGAAATGGAGATCAGCAAGGTAAAAACGCCTCTGCATATACAAAAGAACATGAAAACTATGGGTTTTGTAAAGAAATGTGAATGCAATTGCAATTCTGTATGAAAAGGGTAATCTCGTTAAAATGGAGAAGGGAATGGAAATTGAAACAGTGCAACATTGCAAAAGACTTAGAATACAGGACATAGCATGCTAGTTTTACAACTCAGCAGTAAAAGCTATCAGTGCTGAGAAAATGACAGTGGAAATGGACAGTAGATGAACAAGGGAGACAAGCAATAAGACAAAAATCTAAAGTGAGGGATAGATTACAAAAGCTGTGGATTACAAGAAAAGATATTGCATACAGACACAGAAAATAAATAAGAATTCTATCATAAGCAGTGAATCAAGAAAGGTGGTCATAAAAGGCCAAGTTATGAAGGATTCTTCATAAGACTACAAAACTCGTCTTTTCTTTCTGTTATTTTTATTTTACTTATTTAGAAATTAGAAACAAAGAATTTAAGGACATAATTTAAAATAATTTTAATCAAGAAGTTAGCTGGAAGGGATGACCCTCATAAGGACAAGGAGTTTAGAAAATAGTAAATCAACAGAATTTAGTTTCCATTACAGTTTTTTCACTATGCCAGAGATGGTCTGCACCTGTCACCCCTGGGATTCAGGTTACTGGCTAAAGCTCTTGCCACCCCTATAGTGCCTTTTTTAGGCAAGTTTCAAAGGACAAAACCACCACTGTAACAGATACAAGCATGCAAAATCTGAAGGTAATCCTACTCAATGCTAGAAATCTAAACTTCAAAATGCACTCTCGAGGCACTCCTAAAAATGGAGAACATCAATATCTATGCAGTAACTGAGACCTGGTTCAAGGCTCCAGAGAGCACCCCTGCAATACCAGGCTATAACTCTTACCACACTTTTCGGCCACCAAACCAGGACCGAAACACTAAAGGTGGAGGAGTGTCCATATTCACCAAGGATATTCACACCTCCAGGCTAGTTGCCCAACACAATGCATCTGAAATTCTCCAGGTGCAACTAACAGTAGGTAAGACCGCAATCCAAATTGTAGCTTGCTACAGATCCCCCACCATGCCCCAAGATTCACACTACACCTTTCTAAACATACTGGAAAATATTAATATACAGCCAAATACCCTAATACTGGGTGATTTCAAGTACCCTGCCATTAACTGGGAAAACTATTCGGGTACCAACACCTTTTCCCAACGGTTCTTGGAATTCATAAATTTCAGTGCCCTGGATCAACTAATCCATTGTCCCACCAGGGGCTCCAATATCCTAGACCGGGTCATTACCAACATGGGAGATAGATGCTCCACACCAGTGGTCACCCCCTCATTGGTCAGGACTGACCATAAACAAATCATCCTTGACATCCACATCCCACCCCCACCCCCCAGTAAGGAAATCTCCATAAAAAATGTCTGCAAAGCCAACTTCATGCTACTCAAGTCAGAAGTCACAAACTTCATGACACTCATGCAGACACGATCTGAAAGTTCAACTGCTGAATCCTACACTAAGGCACTGTACGAGCACATCCACTCGTGCATGAATCGCGCCATCCCAAATAGAACCAAGACGGTCTCCTCCAAAAAAAAAAAAGCCAATCTGGTGGTCCCCTGCCATAAACAAACTATACAACAGAAGGAAGAAACTGTTGCAGAAAAGAGGAAAGTCCCAGGATGCAAAAAACTCCCTTACCAGCCTCAGTAAGAAGCTCAGATCCCCCATAAAATCCTCCAAAGCTAGTTACAAAAATAAAATTGCCAAAAATTCCAAAGACAACCACAAGGCATTCTATAGTTATGTCAAGAATCTAAATGATAATGCTCAGATCTGCTCTGAGCTACAACAGAATGGCATTCAATATACTGATCCCAAGGATAATGCCAATATCCTTGCAGATTGATTTAGTGCCAACTTCACCCCCTCTCACCCCCTAAAGGACCCATCTCAATACCAAAAGATTGCTAAATTCCAGTAATTATGGCCACACAGGTAGAAACTGCACTCTCCAAAGCTAAGAATACAGCATCCATGGGACCAGATGACATCCCGGGCTGTGTACTACATGAACTACAAAATGAACTGGCACCTCACCTAAGTGTCATGTTTAATCATAGCCTCACCTCAGTCTTCATGCCCACTGAGTGGTGCACAGCTACAGTTATCCCACTCCACAAGGGGGGATCCACCTTGGATCCCAGGAACTACCGTCCCATCAGTCTGATGAGTCTGATCTGCAAGGGCATGGAACGCATTATCATGGAACTTATAAACAAAGGCACTGGCAACCTTCAAACACTGGACCCCATGCAGTTTGGGTTCGTGAAGGGCCGATCTTGTCTCCTGAACCTGATTGACTTCTTCGAATCAGTCTCCAGAGCTGTGGATGAGGGTAAGACGGTCCACATGGGTTCATATTATGTTATCAAAAGATAACGTAATCGAATGATCAAAACTTCGAAATGGCAGCATTTTGAAGCTTGTATTGTTGGGGGCACAGCCCCCCACACCTCCCGCTAAATATATATTCCAACTCCAAGACTGTACTACAGTGAGGAAAGGGTAAATATTCCAATCCTCACTGTACTGTGATCCCACAATGCGATCTTTGAAATGCTGCCATTTTGAAGTTTTGATCATTCGATTACATTATCTTTCAATAAAGTAATAGGAACTCAGTCCACACAGCCTATCTGGACCTCGCCAAGGTCTTCGACACCATCCCCCACTCTGGAATCATAGATAAACGTACTAAGCAGGGCATAAATCCCTATGTCACTCGATGGGTTTCCAACTGGCTTGCTGACAGAACCCAGACTGTAAAAGTAGCCGTCTCCAAATCCAGCTCTAGGCAAGTGGCAAGTGGAGTACCTCAGGGTTCAGTCCTGGGACCGCTCTTGTTTGGCATCTACTTCTCTGAAGTACAGGCCAACACTAAGGGAGTCTGGCTAACAAAGTTCGCAGATGACTGCAAACTGGGAGCCATTATTGAATCCCCAAATGATGTGGATATTGTACAAAAGGGCCTTACAGAAACAGATGCTTGGTGCCAGAGCCATAGGCTCAAGCTTAATGCCAAGAAATGTATAGTTATCCCCTTAGGGAAAAACCATGTACCCATGAATTACCACATAGGTGGCAGTACACTAAATACCAAAAGTGTGATGAGAGACTTAGGGACACAGGTGGACAGTGGGCTCACCTTCGAGAACCACATCACCACAACAGTCAAGAAATCCTTCTATGTGGCACACCTCATCACTAAGGGCTTTTTATCCAGAAAAAAAGGAGGTCATTGTCCCACTGTACTCATCCCTCATTAGACCCATTATAGAGTACAACACCCTGTTTGGTATGTACCTCACAAGACATCTGCAACAGCTGGAAAGGCCGCAGAAATACCTCACTAAAAGAATCAGAGGCCAAAAGCAGATGCCCTATGCTGACCATCTAAAAAAACTCCAGCTATACTCTGTGGCATATCGTCTACTCAGAGGTGATCTCTGCTTAACATACAAGGCCTTGTCAAACCCTGAGCTGTTGGACATGCTCCACTTAAAGAAATCTCAATCCCTCAGAGCCACATGCTCCAGGGATCTAAACCTTGTCATCACAATGAACAAAACATGCTGGAGGGATAGGTTCCTGACCCAAAGACTCCCCATACTCTGGAATAGACTGCCCATACATGTCAATCAGAGCACCTCCTTGGCCCTCTTCAAAAGGAACCTTGACGATTGGATGAGAGATAGGAAATTCACCCCGGGGATCATGTCAGTTGCCCTGCTAGACAGGGGTCCAGGGAAGTAAATATTGTGGGCAGAAATATCCAGGGAATTGTTATGGCTAGGCTTGTATAGGCCCTAGGGCCGATAGCCTAGTACCAACCTATGAACTTATGAACTATATCCATAACAAGATGACAGTACTTTCAGTAAAACCCACAGACAAACTATTTTAATCCCTTCTTATTTCTTAAAAGTTAGTAAAATTCTAAATTAGGTGAAAATATGTATCTAGTTTATAATTAAAAATAAGCCAAAACTATGAAAAAGATGCATTTACAAGAAATAATTCACCATTGCCCATTTATTGTGTGTGATGGAAGTGATACATTGTTTTTAATAACTGTACATTGTGAAGCATTTCTTGCAGGAGTTTTTTTTTTCAGCTGAGGAATCTGGTTTAAAATGGAGTAAACTGAAAAAAGACTTGTTAAGAGACTAACAGAGAGGAAATAAATTTCTCCACAATATAAAATGGAGTTTGAAAGGGCAACAAAAGTTGAACAAGAAAGTGCTTGTTAAACAAAAGGAAAGGAAGAGAAGTAGTAATTAAGTATAGATAAATTTGAAAATGTAAGACCCTAGGATCCATCCATGCCCTGGAGAGTTCATTTCTGTCAGCAGCAAGTTACAGAGGAGTGCATCCATGAGCTGATTGTTCAATCTCTGACTACCTCTGGTGGGTGGGAACAGAGGTGTAAGTGGAGATAATAGAAGATGGGCAGAGAAAAGGGGAGTATAAGCTGCTGATATGGAATTATGATTATTTGTAAATCCTTTGTGCAACTGTGTCATCTCCATGTATCCACACCTTTTGTTCTATTATACCAACCTGGACAGGATCTGAAATTGGTCATTGTTGATCTGTGCCCTGCCCTGGTAAACAAATATACATGCATACATACATATAGGGGTGTATCACACTAACAGGAAATGGTAAATACAGAGAAAAGTAATGAAGGAGAGAAGAGATTTAGGCTTATTCCAAAAAAAGAAAATAAAGACATTCAAAAAATGGGAAGAAAATATGAGGTAAGAGATATAAGCAGGGCAAGAGGAGGGGGGATAGCAGGGATGCAAGATGATAAAGAAGACTTTTAGAGGATGCAGATACACTCCTCACCAAGTCAGTGACAGGTGGTAAACTTCATAGTGGTCTGCAAAAGTATGTATCCACATGGGGAATATATTGGGAGCCTCTACAGTGACATGAATCACTCATCCTTCTGCCCGGGGTAGGATTATTCAATGCTCTAATTCCAGCAGAAATGTGAAGTGTACTAAATGATTCCGTGAGAGAGTAGCTGATGCATGGAATAGACTATCAAATTGCACTAAAGCATGCATTAAGTCAGATATTTTTAAGAACAACCTGGACAATTACTATAGGAACAACTGTTTTGGTATATTGGCAGGCTAGAAGGTTATTAATGCCCATGCCCGAAATATTTGTATGTATGTATCAGACAACAAGATAGAAAAGATCTTGGAAACTATACACAAATGTATCTTCTCAGTGCATATGTTATAATCGTAGTGATAATATCAACCTCAAGATTAAAGAAATTGTTATACTTCTTAATTCAAGAGGAACAAAGAAAGTTTGCAAAAGGTAGAGCTGCAGAAGATAGCTGATGGCTGTTGGAAAAACAGATAATGCAGAGGATGTATGATTCCACAGGAAAAAACTTAATCTCTGTATAATCAGATTTCTAAAAGTTGCAGCTGTAAATAAACATTTTATTAGATGGATAAGATCACTAAATGTGAACCCTACTGCAAACATTTTAGTAAATTGTTCTCTGTTAGAGAATGTTAAGATATAAATCTGAATCAGACAGGAATTTCTTTTAACTCCATATCTGATTTTATTAAATGCACAGGGCTTGCCAAATAAACAGTGATAACACTTGAATAGGGAATAAAGGGAGAAAAATATATGGAGTTGCTTTAATTTATTTGTAGTGACTGCATGTTAATTTTAGAGAGACTAGATGAAATAATACCCAAAATTCTAACAATCTGTAAGTGATTTAGAAAATAGGCCAGAATAGAGGCAACTTCTGCAAAGTTATTCAGAAAAGAGTAGAGATGAACATCTATTAAATTATGAAAGGAGATTAGCAGACGTTCAGTATTTAAAGATCCAAGTTATAAAAAAAGAAGATATAGTTGAGAGCATCTATAGTAAATTAAATTTAGGTTTTAATAAAAAGTAAGTTTTGGTAGATGGTGCTAGGTGGAACTTATAACTGAAAAAATAAACACAAATAAACATAATAAAGTACTGCTGTTTAAAGAATTCTGTAAGTCTTTTGTCATATTCCATAGCAGAAGGAATAAGTATTGCAAGGAATATGTGCTATTTTTGTATCGAAAAGAAGAATACTAGATAGTCAATTAAGGTACCATAAAATATACGACTTTTAAGGACAAACACCAAAATATATTTGGCAAATGTTTTGAACATTTAACAGTGCTCATCTCACAAGTTGAGCAGGACTATACTTGATATCCCTGTGGTAAATATGTGTGTGTACCTATCCAATCATCACGACTAACATTAAAGATACTTCTTTAATTGACCTGCAGTGGTAACTTATTACACAGGCTGAGAATATACTGAATTAGGTAAGTATCCCTCCATTAAGTCTTGCTTATTTGTTGATGAAGATTTAGGTTCATAGTGCACATGTCTGTAGATCCACTGGCTTTACAAAGAAAGTTGGATTTAAATAGGATTGCTTCTTCCATTGCTTGAAAAATGACTCATAGGTTACCTCAAAGCCACCAGTAGGTTACTGAGTATAAAACAAAAAAACACTGACCAGGCAAATCTAGAAGCAAAACTCCTTTAATACATTTAGCACTTTCACTTTCAACAGGACTTCTTCAGAATAAAAAACATCATAACAATTGCCTTTAATATATGATGTGAGGTAGTGTCTGCTGTGCCAGGGAGAGCAGGGCAGTGCATGTGTAACATATGCCAGCATAGCTAGCTGGAGTTTTGTAAAGAATTATATGTCATTTGAATATCGAACTGATTTGTACAGATGCTTGTGTTAAAAATGTATTTGTAAAGTCACTTGTGTTAAAAATGTATCAAAATTGGGTCCTACAGGCCAGAAAAGAAATATACATGTATGTCAGATTGTATTGTTATAACTGATTAAATGTATATATTTTAACAGAGGATACTGGAAGGGAGGGGGGTTAAGCTTAGCCTAGCTAAGCTTAAGAAAAATAACCTGAAATTAAATAACTTGGTTTAGGTCATGAATATTTTATCTCGAAGGTCTGAATGGAGCCAGAGACACAATGTCTGTGAAAAGACTGGGGCTGGAATCCTGCTCTATTGTCTTTAGCAGTGAACTAATTGCTACCATAGGGTGCTGGACAATTGCTTGATAGTTTCTGCAGGAAGGGTGGAAGTGCTGGATTTTTTTTACAGTTTCCAGATACTGTAATAAACCTTAGCTAAAGATTGATGTGTATATTGTAATACATCAGTGTCAGATCCTGGCTCAGTTTCTAGTGAGAGGGTAGTGTTGGAACCACAGAGTCAGATGACCAGATATGATGCCATTCTGTAGCCAGCACTGAAATTGTATTTGGTGTACCCTCTGTTTTTGGACCTGACAAGACACTCATCCACATTCATCTTGCCTTGCTTTAGTAAGTAACTAGGGAACAGTAATTCTTCAGTCAGTTAAGAAAATATAGTGAGATAAGCTAAATGTTTTTCTTTCTATATCTGTCTGACTCTTTCCATCTGTGTTGTTTTTTTATATTTCATCTGATTCAAACTCTGGTGTTTATTGTAAATAGATATTCAGTATTTTCATGTTTCTTTTTTATTATGTGTTATTAAATATATCTCAACCTTTCATTGTGGCTGGTCTTTTAGAAAATATTTAACTTTTGAGAGTACTTGCATTTTTTAGTGATCTGTGGCTTTACTTTCCTGAAAGTCTTGCTGCTTGGTTAAACACTTCCATTTGTATAAGTATTAATTTTAATAAGTGTAATTGGGTACCCTGGTAAGAGCCTTAAAGTAGCTGGCTTTGGGTGTTCTGATGGTAGTAAAACTAGCTTATAGTTTGGATGGAGGTAGCAGAGTGGGTGCCTTTCCAAGGTATGTGTGTGCGTGTGTGTGTGTGTGTGTGTGTGTGTGTGTGTGTGTGTGTGTGTGTGTGTGTGTGTGTGCGTGTGCTTGTGTGTGTGTGTGTGTGTGTGTGTGTGTGTGTGTGTGTGTGTGTGTGTGATGTGTCTGTGTATGAAAATCAAATATCAAAGAGAGTGTGTGTGACAGCTACTTTGAGTAGGGACACTGACAGCACTGATATCATAGAGATGGTGGTAGAGGGCTTGGCTTGAAATACTCAGCTAAGGATTCGGCTCTATAGTGGTCAGTGGGGAGTCTTATTTGGGGCCTGGAGAAAAAATCCAGCCCCATGACTACAGTGCACATTCCCTGTGTGCACTTAAGGGAAATTGTATTTGGTGCAGAGAGCTGCATCTGAAAATAACTGTTTGTATCTATTTTTCTCACAGTGAACATTCCCCACCAATGTCGGTGGTGAGGATTAAGGCTTCTTGATCACTGGCCCAGAGGAGCAATGTCACAACACTAATTAGATATAATAACCTCATTATTCACTAATTAATTCCTAAATTAATAAATAGACAGTTTAGTTAAACATTAATTTTGAAGTCTGGTTTAGATATGTAAAATATATATTAGGGCCTTCCAAAATAAAACTGCAAGCACTACAAAAAAATGTATCTGTACTTCCTAAACATTTTTCAGTAAACAATGAAGGTACATATGTATTTTCATTTTCAACAAACTGTTTAATAGATCTAGATCTCCTCTATGTAAACTTCGGGCTACAACCAACTGCTTTGAAAAGCGTTACTTTTTTGGAGTTACCCATAAAAATTTTGCAATTATTAAGAATAACTTCTTTGACAAGACCACCACCAACTATCATATGCAGTGAAAAGGTATTCATACAATTATGGCTTCCACTGCTAATTTTATTGACTAGCCCAGCAATAAATATAGGAGGAAACAATTAATTTCTTTTAAATATAATTTCATCAGCACTGTACTGTATATCTTCTAATATATATTGGTGCATGCATTTTGTTTCATTGTTTACTGGAAAAATGTTCAAAACAACAAATTTAAAACGGCCTCTAACAACTGTACTATATTGTACAAGGAATATAATTTAATACAATCAGGAAGGTGTATCAAAGAGCATGTGTATGTTTCGTGTGCAAGGGGCCTATGATTTGAAAACAGCCCAAAGTTAATCTTTATCATCATAGACAATGACTTCATCAGAACAAGGATAATTCACATGCTTGAAGAGGTCTATATATACCTAAAACATTAGCACATATTAAACTAATGAATTATATATACCTAAAACATTAGCACATATTAAACTAATGAATTAGGTTAAATCAATCAATTAAGAAAAAACTTACTTAAAGACACATACTCCAATATAAAATAAATACTAAATTCTCAAGTATAAAAGTCTCTGTACATGCATGCATAGCTCTTGTGAAACATAGTGTATGAAAATGCATGAATTTTAAAAACATGTTTTTGTTTTGTATTTAAAATGTATAAAAGAATGTATGAATAAAATATAAACATTTTTCATGCCTAAAAAACATAGGAATACTTTTAAAAAAACATGTAAAAATATTTGTGAGTTTTAGTAGACAGGAAAAGAACAATGATTATAAAGTCATCTATTTAATCTAAGGTCCCAATTCTTAATTTGGATTCTGTCCTTTAGGGCTGGTAATATGGATACGTTATCATTTAGTCCTGGAAGTTGGCGGCAAGCCTCAGTTGCCAAATAAGTTCCTTTTTGCTATGCTGATTCTTCCAATCTCCCCCCGTGGGTTCAATGTCAACTGTGTCTAATATACCAAACTTGAAGCCTTGGAAATTTGGACAGCTTAGTGAATGCCTGCACAATGCATTAGTTTCCTTTTTATTTTTTAATTCATATAAATGTTCGTAAATCCTATGTTTGAAAGATCTTTCTGACGTAGTATGCCGGACAGGTATCACACATTGCCAGATATACTAACCTCTGTGTTCTACAATTATCATTCCTAAAATTGATGTTAGTCCTTAATCTGTTGCTCAATGTAGTAACAGTTCCCCTAAAATTAAAACTACACTGGGAACAACTACCACAACTTGTAGTCCCTTTCCCATTCCCATTTCCAATACAATTTTTTGTTTTCTCTACCAATTTCTTAAGATTCATTCCCACCTTATTTATAAAAAAGGGTTGGTCACCCAAAGTTTGGTAAATATCCTGGTTGGTTCTAAAAAATACTCCAATTCTTTTGCATAATAGCTTTAATATTTTTAGATATAGTACTGTATTGTACCATACATGCTCTTGTAAATGCCCCAGACCCAGGATGAGATTGGGGACTACCCGAAGGGTGAGTTTGTAAACTGATCTGCTCCCAAAAGGGGTTTGTATTTCCTACCCCATTCACCATACACTTAATCCAAAATTGAATTTATCATGTCTTTGAGATAGCCCCTTTGTAAAAACATATTGGTCAAATTAACAAATTCTTTTTTGACATTGATGTGTTCAGAAGTCATTCTAGCAATACGTATAGCCGGTCCTTTAACAATGCTTTTCTTTTGGGACAAAGGGTGATGACTGCTGAAATGCAAGTAAGAGTTACAAAAAGTACTCTTACGAAAAACCTGAGATCTGAAGCCATGGTCATTATGGGAAATACATGCAGAAAACAATACAGAAATACATACCGGATCGGTCGAGGCCCGGGTTAACAATGACCGCCACCAGTACTGTTAGCCAACAGGGTCCTGGTGTAAATTGGGCTACTGTTGGCTGAAGGAGGAGAAGAGGGGGAAGGCATGCCTGAAGGCAGGTAAAGGCTAGGACTGTGATAGTGAGGGTCGGAAATTTGAATGTTGGCAGTTTGACTGGTATAGGGAGAGAGCTAGCTGATATGATGGACCGAAGGAAGGTTGGGATATTGTGTGTGCAAGAGACCAGATGGAAGGGGAGCAAGGCTAGGTATATCGGAGGCAGTTTCAAATTGTTTTATCATGGTGTGGATGGGAGGAGAAATGGTGTAGGCATTATCCTGAAGGAACAGTATGCTAAGAGAGTTTTGGAGGAGAAAAGAGTGTCGGATAGAGTGACGTTTATGAAGCTGGAAATTGATGGTGTAATGATGAATGTTGTTAGTGCATATGCTCCACAAGTTGGGTGTGCGATGGATGAGAAAGAAAAATTTTGGAGTGAGTTGGATGAAGTGGTGATGACTGTACCCAAGGGTGAGAGACTGGTGATTGGAGCAGATTTTAATGGGCATGTTGGTGAAGGGAACAGAGTGGATGAGGAAGTGATGGGTAGGTATGGTGTTAAGCAAAGGAATGCAGAAGGTCAGATGGTAGTGGATTTTGTGAAAAAGATGGGCATGGCTGTGATGAATACATATTTTAACAAGAGGGAAGAGCACAGGGTGACATACAAGAGTGGAGGAAGATGCAGACAGGTGGATTATATCTTATGTAGAAGGGCCAGTCTGAAGGAGATTGGGGACTGTAAAGTGGTGGCAGGGGAAAGTGTAGTTAGGCAGCATAGGATGGTGGTTTGTAGGATGACACTGGTGATCAAGAAGAGGAGGATGGGTGTGAGGGCTGCACCAAGGGTCAAATCGTGGAAATTAAAAAAGAGTAATTGTGATGTGATATTCAGGGAAGAGTTAAGACATGCACTAGATGGCAGTTAAGAGTTACCAAATAGCTGGGTAACTACAGCAGAGCTAGTAAGAGAGATGGCTAGAAAGGTGCTTGGTGTGACATCTGGAAAGAGGAAGGAGGACAAGGAGACCTGGTGGTGGAATGAAGAAGTACAGGAGAGTATACAGAGAAAGAGGTTGGTGAAGAAGAAGTGGGATTGTCAAAGAGATGAAGAAAGTAGACAAGAGTATAAGGAGATGAGGTGCATGGCAAAGAGAGAGGTGGCGAAGGCTAAGGATAAGGCGTATGAAGAGTTGTATAAAAGGTTGGACACTAAGGAGGGAGAAAAGAACCTGTACCGATTGGCTAGACAGAGGGACCGAGCTAGTAAAGATGTGCAGCAGGTAAGGGTGATAAAGGATAATGGGGGAAACGTACTCACAAGCAAGGAGAGTGTGTTGAGCAGATGGAAGGATTACTTTGAGGGATTGATGAATGAAGACAATAAGAGGGAGAGAAGGTTGAATGATGTGCGGATAGTGAATCATGAAGTGCAGTGGATTAGCAAGGAGGAAGTAAGGATAGCTATGAAGAGGATGAAGAATGGAAAGGCTGTTGGTCCAGATGACATACCTGTGGAACCATGGGAGGTGTTTAGGTGAAATGGCAGTGGAGTTTTTAACTAGATTGTTTAATGAAATTTTGGAAAGTGTACCGATTTTTAAGAATAAGGGTGATGTGCAGAGCTGTAGTAACTACAGAGGGATTAAATTGATCAGTCACAGCATGAAGTTATAAGAAAGAGTAGTGGAAGCTAGGTTAAGAAGGGAGGTGATGATTAGTGATCAGCAATATGGTTTCATGCCAGGAAAGAGCACTACAGATGTGATGTTTGCTCTGAGAGTGTTGAAGGAGAAGTACAGAGAAGGTCAGAAGGAGTTGCATTGTGTCTTTGTGGATTTAGAGAAAGCATATGACAGGGTGCCTAGAGAGGAGTTGTGGTATTGTATGAGGAAGTTGGGAGTGTCAGAGAAGTATGTAAGAGTGGTACAGGATATGTACGAGGGTAGTGTGACAGCAGTGAGGTCTGTGGTGGGAGTGACGGATGCGTTTAAGGTGGATGTGGGATTACATCAAGGATCAGCTCTGAGCCCTTTCTTATTTGCAATGGTGATGGACAGTTTGACAAACGAGATCAGACAGGAGTCCCCATGGACTATGATGTTTGCAGATGACATGATCTGTAGTGAGAGTAGGGAACAGGTGGAGGAGACCCTGGAGAGGTGGAGATATGCTCTAGATAGAAGAGGAATGAAGGTCAGCAGGACTAAGACAGAATATATGTGTGTGAATGAAAGGGAGGATAGAGGAATGGTGAGGATGCAGGGAGTAGAGGTGACAAAGGTGGATGAGTTTAAGTACTTGGGATCAACAGTTCAGAGTAATGGTGAGTGTGGAAGAGAGGTGAAGAAGAGAGTACAGGCAGGATGGAGTGGGTGGAGAAGAGTGTCAGGAGTGATTTGTGACAAACGAGTACCAGTAGAGTGAAAGGGAAGGTCTACAAGAGGGTAGTGAGACCAGCTATGTTATATGGGTTGGAGACAGTGGCATTGACAAAAAGGCAGGAGTCAGAGCTTGATGTGGCAGAATTGAAGATGTTAAGATTTGCACTGGGTGTGACAAGGATGGACAGGATTAGGAATAAGTATATTAGAGGGTCAGCCCAGGTTGGAAGGTTTGGAGACAAAGCCAGAGAGGCAAGATTACATAGGTTTGGACATGTGCTGAGGAGGGATGCAGAGTATATTGGGAAAAAGATGCTAAGGATGAAGCTGCCAGGTAACAGGAAAAGAGGAAGGCCTAAGATAAGGTTTATGGATGTGGTGAGAGAGGACATGTAGGTGGTTGGTGTGACAGAGCAAGATGCAGAGGACAGGAAGAAATGGAAACAGTTGATCTGCTGTGGTGACCCCTAACGGGAGCAGCCGAAAGAACAAGAAGAATGTATCCAAAAATGGTAATTTTTGTTAATGACAGGAAAATGTGAAGCTGAGGAAGGTAGTAGTTCCATTCAAATAATCAGTGAATGCAGGAATATTCCCCGGGATTCATGAAGCTCGGCGCAAGGCCGGCGTAAGGCCTGCGCCGGCGGTGCATGGAATATCCGGCGCAGTAGCGCCATATACATATTAATGAGAGTGCACCGGAATCACAGACACGTGCGTAGTGTACGTGAGCGAGCCCAGGTAGGATGCGTCTGGAGGCGTGTCTAAGCCGGCATGAGGTGAGCAACCTAATGTGCTGACAGCCACGGCCCGCCCACAATAGTAATGGCAGCAGCCAGGTCCCGTGCAGAATGAAACGCATGTACAGTACGCAACATAGTCCCCGTTCCAAATTAATGGAGAAGCAAATAGAAGCCACGAAGGCATAAGTGTACCCGTCCA